>NW_028163412.1:0-145000 GCF_964263955.1 Coregonus lavaretus
TAGGCATCGTGGGCTGTTGTGGGTAGTTACTGTAGGTTGGCATTGTTTTCGGCGGTGCCGGGTGTAGCACGAAGCTAGCTAGCTAGCCGTTTTTCGAACAGAGTCAACACAGTAGCCATTGTGCTGTACTGTGGCAGCTAAATACAATATATTTGTCCTAGCTAGCCAATTATTGCTGCGTTATCAAAGGAACTAGACACGGACACGAATTATCTGCTTAGTGTGTTAACACACTATTGGTGGTTTGTTGTGACCAAGTGTTGGTGCTAAACTGTGTGTTATTGGATGCTAGCATGCTAGTTAGCTATGGTGTCATAGTTAGCTAGCTGAATAAAGTGGGTTGAGTCTATTCCTTTAAACATTGAACCGCTGTGGTTCACAACAATTCTGATTTCTAAAGGTGGAAGTTGGGAGAGTTTTTGTTCGGGTGGTTCAGTGAAACAATTTATAGTTTCTGAGGTGGAAGTTTTGGTGAGGGAGGCCCTGCTATCTCCTCTCCCAGATGTTTAGTTCATTTCATTCCGATCTCCTCTGCATTATTGTAGCCATTTGCTACAGCCTGTCAACTATGCCTCTGCCTATCCCTGTTCTCTCCTCTCTGCACAGGCTACACAAACGCCTCACACCGCGTGGCTGCTGCCTCTCTAACCTGGTGGTCCCTGCACACACCCCACACCTGGAGTTCCAGGTCTCAGGCAGCCTCTGGAACTGCCGTTCTGCTGCCAATAAAGCTGACTTCATCCCAGCCTATGCTAACCTCCAGTCCCTCGACTTCCTGGCGCTGACGGAAACATGGATTACCACTGAAAACACTGCTACTCCTACTGCTCTCTCCTCGTCTGACCATGTGTTCTCGCATACCCCGAGTGCATCTGGTCAGAGGGGTGGTGGCATCTCTCCCAAGTGGACATTCTCAATTTTTCCCCTAACCCATCTGTCTATCTCCTCATTTGAATTCCATGCTGTCACAGTCACTAGCCCATTTAAGCTTAATATCCTTGTCATCTATCGCCCTCCAGGTTCCCTTGGAGAGTTCATCAATGAGCTTGACGCCTTGATAAGTTCCTTTCCTGAGGATGGCTCACCCCTCACAGTTTTGGGGGATTTCAACCTCCCTATGTCCACATTTGACTCATTTTTCTCTGCCTCCTTCTTTCCACTCCTCTCCTCTTTTGACCTCACCCTCTCACCGTCCCCCCCTACTCACAAGGCAGGCAATACGCTTGACCTCATCTTTACTAGATGCTGCTCTTCTACTAATCTCACTGCAACTCCCCTCCATGTCTCCGACCACTACTTTGTTTCCTTTTCTCTCTCGCTCTCCTCCAACACTACTCACTCTGCCCCTACACAGATGGTAATGCGCCGCCGCAACCTTCGCTCTCTCTCTCCCACTACTCTCTCCTCTTCCATCCTATCATCTCTTCCCTCTGCTCAATCCTTCTCCCTCCAATCTCCTGATTCTGCCTCCTCAACCCTCCTCTCCTCCCTTTCTGCATCCTTTGACTCTCTGTGTCCCCTATCCTCCCGGCCGGCTCGGTCCTCCCCTCCAGCTCCGTGGCTTGATGACTCATTGCGAGCTCACAGAACAGAGCTCCGGGCAGCGGAGCGGAAATGGAAGAAAACTAAACTCCCTGCCGCCCTGGCATCTTTTCACTCCCTCCTCTCTACATTTTCTTCATCTGTTTCTGCTGCTAAGGCCACTTTCTACCACTCTAAATTCCAAGCATCTGCCTCTAACCCTAGGAAGCTCTTTGCCACATTTTCCTCCCTGCTGAATCCTCCCCCCCCCCCCTCCTCTCTCTCTGTGGATGACTTCGTCAACCACTTTGAAAAGAAGGTTGACGACATCCGATCCTTGTTTGTTAAGTCTAATGACACTGCTGGTCCTACTCACACTGCCCTACCCTATGCTTTGACTTCTTTCTCCCCTCTCTCTCCAGATAAAATCCTGCGACTTGTGACTGCAGGCCACCCAACAACCTGCCCGCTTGACCCCATCCCCTCCTCTCTTCTCCAGACCATCTCCGGTGACCTTCTCCCCTACCTCACCTCGCTGATCAACTCATCCTTGACCGCTGGCCATGTCCCTTCCGTCTTCAAGAGAGCGAGAGTTGCTCCCCTTCTCAAAAAACCAACACTCGATCCCACTGATGTCAACAACTACAGACCAGTATCCCTTCTTTCTTTTCTTTCCAAAACTATTGAGCGTGCCGTCTTTAGCCAACTCTCTTGCTATCTCTCTCAGAATGACCTTCTTGATCCAAACCAGTCAGGGTTCAGGACTGGTCATTCAACTGAGACTGCTCTTCTCTGTGTCACGGAGGCTCTCCCCACTGCTAAATCTAACTCTCTCTCCTCTGCTCTTGTCCTTCTAGACCTGTCTGCTGCCTTTGATACTGTGAACCATCAGATCCTCCTCTCCACCCTCTCCGAGCTGGGCATCTCCGGCGCGGCTCACTCCTGGATTGCGTCCTACCTGACCGGTCGCTCCTACCAAGTGGCGTGGCGAGAAGCTGTCTCCGCACCACGTGCTCTCACCACTGGTGTCCCCCAGGGCTCAGTTCTAGGCCCTCTCCTTTTCTCCCTATACACCAAGTCACTTGGCTCTGTCATATCCTCACATGGCCTCTCCTATCATTGCTACGCTGACGATACACAACTAATCTTCTCCTTTCCCGCTTCTGATAACCAGGTGGCGAATCGCATCTCTGCATGTCTGGCAGACATATCAGTATGGATGACGGATCAGCACCTCAAGCTGAACCCTGGCAAGACGGAGCTGCTCTTCCTCCCGGGGAAGGACTGCCCGTTCCATGATCTTGCCATCACGGTTGACAACTCCGTTGTGTCCTCCTCCCAGAGTGCGAAGAGCCTTGGCGTGACCCTGGACAACACCCTGTCGTTCTCCGCTAACATCAAGGCGGTGACCCGCTCCTGCAGGTTCATGCTCTATAACATTCGGAGAGTACGACCCTGCCTTACACAGGAAGCGGCACAGGTCCTAATCCAGGCACTTGTCATCTCCCGTCTGGATTACTGCAACTCGCTGTTGGCTGGCCTCCCTGCCTGTGCCATTAAACCCCTACAACTCATCCAGAATGCCGCAGCCCGTCTGGTGTTCAACCTTCCTAAGTTCTCTCACATCACCCCGCTCCTCCGCACACTCCACTGGCTTCCAGTTGAAGCTCGCATCCGTTACAAGACCATGGTGCTTGCCTATGGAGCAGTGAGGGGAAAGGCACCTCTGTACCTTCGGGCTCTGATCAGTCCCTACACCCAAACGAGGGCATTGCGTTCATCCACCTCTGGCCTGCTGGCTCCCCTTCCTCTGCAGAAGCATAGTTCCCGCTCAGCCCATTCAAAACTGTTCGCTGCTCTGGCACCCCAATGGTGGAACAAGCTCCCTCACGACGCCAGGACAGTGGAGTCATTCACCACCTTCCGGAGACATTTGAAACCCCACCTCTTTAAGGAATACCTGGGATAGGATCAGTGGCGGCTCCTGAAAAAATTCTCAGGGGGGGGGCAATTTTTCTGATGATTTAGGTGACCTACACACATTTAAAAAAAGATATGTCCAGCAACAACATGAAGACAGGGGCAGCATATAAGTCAATACCAGAAGCATTTATTGACTGATCTCAAAAGTGTTGGCTTACCAGGGTTGGTGGAGCCCTCAGTTTCATCTTTGCCTCGCAAAGCTAACTCAAACACTCCGCAAAACTTCACACACTGGATTAGCCGGCTGAGGATGTGGCGGTTCTTGCTAATGTCGTAGTAAATATATTTGTTATAGTGAATATGGAATATGATATGTTGAGTAAAATGTTGTGCTAAGATCTATTTAGGTCAGGAGCTGGTTATAAGTTCTGTTCCTATCCAATAACAATAGACAAAAGGGTCCTATCTTGTCAGCCTTGTCAGTTTCAGTTCTCCAGTAAACTTGTGATTATCATCACTAACCTCATCGTTGTGGCGGCGGACAGCTAGCCTGTATCCCTCATCCAGTTGAGTGGGAATGTTCACTCTCCCCAAAGCAGACAATCTCAAACAGCTATCCATGTGGGTCTTTGACAGCTCATGTTTCTTAATCTTTCCTGAAAGATGGTGCATGTCCGTTACACACCAGTCGCTGTCCAAGCGGTGCTGTCTGCCGTGCCGCCTTCAGGGTGAAAGAGTAAGCAGGGGGTAGCAGAAGACTGCATTAGCTACATCGCAGCCTGCTAGCCAGGTTTTTCGTTCGTACCAATTTTTGGAAAATCCTCGGGTGTAGGACTTCCCCCCTTTAGTAGAAACCTGTTGAATTATTAAATTTGGTCTGGGAGGTCCTAATTGTTTCGTTGCCAATTTATCTTCATTTGTTCGCCGACAAAAAGGAACTTCTTTCAAAGACACAATCGAGTTGCACTGAAGCCTAGCCATTTTGACAGTAATAGTGAATTGATTGACGCTGCTACCCGCTCTTTTCTTAGTTACGTTCATGGTTACGTTACGTATGACGAAAGCGCGTAAGTGCAAGCCCTCAGAAACCCATAGAGATTGTATTGAAAGCTCTGATATTTGAAAAAAATAGATTTTACATGGGAGTCTATGACAGACTTCTGGGCGATTTTCAACCTGACTGAAATCGCCCCAAAAGGGGGGGGGGGGGGGCATTTGAAGCACGACTTTAGCCTGATTGGACATTTAGTGGCACTGTGGCAGATCAGACGTCTAGATTACAACACTGATAACTACTGTTGCCGTGATATACAGTGGGGAAAAAAACTATTTAGTTAGCCACCAATTGTGCAAATTCTCCCACTTAAAAAGATGAGAGAGGCCTGTAATTTTCATCATAGGTACACGTCAACTATGACAGACAAATTGAGAGAAAGAAAATCCAGAAAATCACATTGTAGGATTTTTTATGAATTTATTTGCAAATTATGGTGGAAAATAAGTATTTGGTCACCTACAAACAAGCAAGATTTCTGGCTCTCACTGACCTGTAACTTCTTCTTTAAGAGGCTCATCTGTCCTCCACTCGTTACCTGTATTAATGGCACCTGTTTGAACTTGTTATCCGTATAAAAGACACCTGTCCACAACCTCAAACAGTCACACTCCAAACTCCACTATGGCTAAGACCAAAGAACTGTCAAAGGACACCAGAAACAAAATTGTAGACCTGCACCAGGCTGGGAAGACTGAATCTGCAATAGGTAAGCAGCTTGGTTTGAAGAAATCAACTGTGGGAGCAAATATTAGGAAATGGAAGACATACAAGACCACTGATAATCTCCCTCGATCTGGGGCTCCACGGAAGAGCTCACCCCGTGGGGTCAAAATGATCACAAGAACGGTGAGCAAAAATCCCAGAACCACATGGGGGGACCTAGTGAATGACCTGCAGAGAGCTGGGACCAAAGTAACAAAGCCTACCATCAGTAACACACTACGCCGCCAGGGACTCAAATCCTGCAGTCCCCCTGCTTAAGCCAGTACATGTCCAGGCCCGTTTGAAGTTTGCTAGAGTGCCTTTGGATGATCCAGAAGAGGATTGGGAGAATGTCATATGGTCAGATGAAACCAAAATAGAACTTTTTGGTAAAAACTCAACTCGTCGTGTTTGGAGGACAAAGAATGCTGAGTTGCATCCAAAGAACACCATACCTACTGTGAAGCATGGGGGTGGAAACATCATGCTTTGGGGCTGTTTTTCTGCAAAGGGACCAGGACGACTGATCCGTGTAAAGGAAAGTATGAATGGGGCCATGTATCGTGAGATTTTGAGTGAAAACCTCCTTCCATCAGCAAGGGCATTGAAGATGAAACGTGGCTGGGTCATTCAGCATGACAATGATCCCAAACACACCGCCCGGGCAACGAAGGAGTGGCTTCGTAAGAAGCATTTCAAGGTCCTGGAGTGGCCTAGCCAGTCTCCAGATCTCAACCCCATAGAAAATCTTTGGAGGGAGTTGAAAGTCTGTGTTGCCCAGCGACAGCCCCAAAACATCACTGCTCTAGAGGAGATCTGCATGGAGGAATGGGCCAAAATACCAGCAAGAGTGTGTGAAAACCTTGTGAAGACTTACAGAAAACGTTTGACCTGTGTCATTGCCAACAAAGGGTATATAACAAAGTATTGAGAAACTTTTGTTATTGACCAAATACTTATTTTCCACCATAATTTGCAAATAAATTCATAAAAAATCCTACAATGTGATTTTCTGGAATTTCTTTTCTCATTTTGTCTGTCATAGTTGACGTGTACCTATGATGAAAATTACAGGCCTCTCTCATCTTTTTAAGTGGGAGAACTTGCACAATTGGTGGCTGACTAAATACTTTTTTGCCCCACTGTATATATTGATGGGATCCACAATCAGATCGCAGCTGGGTTTGAATCAAGTATTTTCTGGTGGTCAACAATTAATAAAAATGTAGATTGGATAAATTATATTTAATATAACCAGCAAAAGATTTATAAACCACACTCGTGATGCAATAAAGGGATTAGCTGAGCAGTCAGCGGCAACTAGCTTAATGACATGTTAGAATAGAAAAGCTTTAGATATGCTTTTGGCTGAGCGGGACGGGGTTTGTGTTCTGTTTGGATCTATGTGCTGTACTTTCATCCCCAACAATACAGCACTGGACGGGTCCGTGACCAAAGCGCTTCAGGGACTCACCACACTGGCAAACAAACTGGCTGAGAACTCTGGTATTGATAGCTCCATAAACGTTTGGTTTGATAACATATTTGGTAAATGGAAAACTATTGTTGTAGCTATTCTGGGTGAAGTTATAGCTTCTATGGGTATACTTGTTCTTTGTGGATGTTGTCTTATTTCCTGTGTCTGAGGGTTGGTGAGAAAAGGAGATGGAGAAGGTGGTTTCGCAACAGATGGTGAGATACGGCCCAATACCGGACTCCGACCTAAGGAATTAAGGATATGACCTACCAGGCTTGGTGGAGGACGACGACGATCCAGATAGTTTGAGACTGGATGTTTTCCTAGAACTATAAATCTTTAGTTTAAAAGATATTGTAATGATCTTTTGTGTATTAAAGTCTCGTTTTAAGTATGATGTACCAGTTACCATTGCTAAAAAGTAACGTTACGCTTTTAATCATGGGGTAACACTGATGAACCTGTAATGTTTTTATATGCAAACCATCTTATATACTTCAATGAGTGTGATTCATTTCTATAACAACATATACAGTGGGGGAAAAAAGTATTTAGTCAGCCACCAATTGTGCAAGTTCTACCACTTAAAAAGATGAGAGAGGCCTGTAATTTTCATCATAGGTACACGTCAACTTTGACAGACAAAATGAGGAAAAAAAATCCAGAAATACACATTGTAGGATTTTTTATGAATTTATTTGCAAATTATGGTGGAAAATAAGTATTTGGTCAATAACAAAAGTTTCTCAATACTTTGTTATATACCCTTTGTTGGCAATGACACAGGTCAAACGTTTTCTGTAAGTCTTCACAAAATTTTCACACACTGTTGCTGGTATTTTGGCCCATTCCTCCACGCAGATCTCCTCTAGAGCAGTGATGTTTTGGGGCTGTCGCTGGGCAACACGGACTTTCAACTCCCTCCAAAGATGTTCTATGGGGTTGAGATCTGGAGACTGGCTAGGCCACTCCAGAACCTTGAAATGCTTCTTACGAAGCCACTCCTTCGTTGCCCGGGCGGTGTGTTTGGGATCATTGTCATGCTGAAAGACCCAGCCACGTTTCATCTTCAATGCCCTTGCTGATGGAAGGAGGTTTTCACTCAAAATCTCACGATACATGGCCCCATTCATTCTTTCCTTTACACGGATCAGTCGTCCTGGTCCCTTTGCAGAAAAACAGCCCCAAAGCATGATGTCGCCACCCCCATGCTTCACAGTAGGTATGGTGTTCTTTGGATGCATCTCAGCATTCTTTGTCCTCCAAACACGACGAGTTGAGTTTTTACCAAAAAGTTCTATTTTGGTTTCATCTGACCATATGACATTCTCCCAATCCTCTTCTGGATCATCTAAATGCACTCTTGCAAACTTCAGACGGTCCTGGACATGTACTGGCTTAAGCAGGGGGACACGTCTGGCACTGCAGGATTTGAGTCCCTGGTGGCGTAGTGTGTTACTGATGGTAGGCTTTGTTACTTTGGTCCCAGCTCTCTGCAGGTCATTCACTAGGTCCCCCCGTGTGGTTCTGGGATTTTTGCTCACCGTTCTTGTGATAATTTTGACCCCACGGGGTGAGATCTTGTGTGGAGCCCCAGATCGAGGGAGATTATCAGTGGTCTTGTATGTCTTCCATTTCCTAATAATTGCTCCCACAGTTGATTTCTTCAAACCAAGCTGCTTACCTATTGCAGCTTCAGTCTTCCCAGCCTGGTGCAGGTCTACAATGTTGTTTCTGGTGTCCTTTGACAGCTCGTTGGTCTTGGCCATAGTGGAGTTTGGAGTGTGACTGTTTGAGGTTGTGGAAAGGTGTCTTTTATACTGATAACAAGTTCAAACAGGTGCCATTAATACAGGTAACGAGTGGAGGACAGAGGAGCCTTAAAGAAGAAGTTACAGGTCTGTGAGAGCCAGAAATCTTGCTTGTTTGTAGGTGACCAAATACTTATTTTCCACCATAATTTGCAAATAAATTCATTAAAAATCCTACAATGTGATTTTCTGGAAAAGAAATTCTCAATTTGTCTGTCATAGTTGACGTGTACCTATGATGAAAATTACAGGCCTCTCTCATCTTTTTAAGTGGGAGAACTTGCACAATTGGTGGCTGACTAAATACTTTTTTTCCCCACTGTATTTTGTATGTGTGTAATATTTAGTCAAAGGGTGGAATTGATAGATTAATTATTAATGACTAATTATTACACCCTGAAACTCTGTATAATGTGTTAGAAATGTGTGAGTATAGGACCAGTAAAGGCTATGGCATTGAGCCACTATTTAGCAATGTGAGTAAGAGTTAGGCCAGACAACAAAGACAACTGAGAAACTAAGATAAAGAGGCCTCCCAATTTAGGGAGGGGAGAAACTGTTATGAAAACATGGTGCAGAATATTGTGAGAACGGCAATAACTGAGTAAAGCAGGGAGTAGGATATGTGTGTGTATGTGTGTGTATGTATGTGTGTATGCATGTGTGTATATGTGTGTGTGTGTGTGTGTGAACTGAAGGTCAGTAGAGCAGTTTTAGAGTGGAAAACTACAGCCCGCCCACAGAGGGAAGGGATTTCTTTTTGTATGACGTATGAGTATAAAAGATGGACTCTGAAATTGTGATGGCAGAATTCTCAATGAATAAATATCTCTGACTATGCAGACCGGGACTCTGGCCGTTAGTTAAATCCCAAAAGACTTGCAACCTTTTGGGAGACGCACAGAGACACTAAAATAGTTTGTTAAATAATTCACATAACAGATAGTGCCTGTGAGGCCATCAAAGAGGCATGTACACGCGAGAGACTTGCTATAAAGAAGTGTGGGGGCATGCTCTCTCCAAGGAAGCGGGTAATGTAGCGACCTTAATCCAACACCTAGCCACATCATCGAGAGGTTCGGACCTCTTGGCGTAGCGCTTGTTGGGTTCTGACTTCTAAACATGAAATATACTTATTCGTGTCACTGAGGGAGAGAGGGGAATGTATAACGTTTCCATTCTGTCAGGATATGTTATTGTTAGCCATCAGGGATCCTATTGGAGGAGAAGAG
The DNA here is from genome assembly GCF_964263955.1 of Coregonus lavaretus. Lineage (NCBI taxonomy): Eukaryota > Metazoa > Chordata > Actinopteri > Salmoniformes > Salmonidae > Coregonus > Coregonus lavaretus. The sequence continues at coordinate 9,724 of NW_028163412.1, forward strand.
ACACAGTCTGGTACAAGTCAACATGACAGCCGTGAGTTGGGGAGGAGTGAGCAATTTGGGCAGAGGTCAGGTTAGATGAAGTGAGGAAGAACATATATCACTAATCTTCTGGATAGCAACATAGGTTTATTGGCTGTTCAGATGTGGAAGGAGGGGCTCAGCATAGGAGAAAGGGTTAAATACCAGTGCTTGTGTGAATATGTTCTTTGTCTTATGCAGCTGTATGATCCAATGGGTGAATAAACTTGGTTTGAGCTTTACTAAACGTCCCTGAGTTTTACTAGGTTCATTTAGAACCTAACACGCTTAAGGTGTTGGCTTGACAGTTGATGGACCCAGGTTCAAAACCTGTTTGGGGCTTCCCCCTGAATTCACTACAATATATTTGTCTGCCTACGGGCAGGGTGACCCGGATTTTTGACGAAAGGGGCATTACACCGTTGCTGTTTGCAAAAAAACACTACATTGGTGGAAGCAGTGGAATGGTGCCTTGGGAGAAGTGTTCACATTTCATGGGCGGGATCTGTACCCAGGTGTCCCATGGGAAAAACCAGTGTCTTGACCATTAGACCAAGAGGTAATGCCCTCTTGACCTGAGGGTGACACTGATTTTGAAGTTCAAGGCAGGACTACCTCATTACCAGATCATGAGACAGACTCATGTTTTCTCCACTCATGGGATAGTGTAAAAGGAAATTTGCCTAGGAAGCCCATGCTAGAAGTGTTAGGAGGTGGAAGTTAGAGAATTAGTCCAGTAACTGAAAGGTCATTGGTTTGAGTCCTGAGCCAGACAACAAAATGTGGGATTTGATCTGAACTGGCAGATCTGTGACCAACCCCTTCAGAAAGACAAATTTCCTTTGTTCCCTGTGACATGTACTAATAAAGTTGTACTGTACTGTGCTGTGCTGCACTTTATTGAACAGAACCTGAGAGTCCAGCATGTCAGGGGATGGGGTGGGGGGTGAGAGCAGCAGTGGGGGATGGGTAGCTAGTCCTTGATTGGCTGTAGATTGGCTGTAGACCACAACTGCCAAGAGAAATTCAATGAAATAATAGAATAATGAAATAGGCTGAATCAAATTGTGTTTACATATGTTTAAGACTCACACTTACCTCAGCCTGTTTCTTCCACTTCATGATCTGGGTATCATTGCCGACCCTCAACCTGTTAACATGTCCTCTAGTGGCATCAGAACATAGGCAGATGGCCATGGAGTTCAGAGTGAACAATATCTTCTCACAGCATCCTCCCCTCCACAGCTCCATCTCCAGGCATGTTGGCACAAACTTCATTTTATTTTTCCTGCTGGTGAACAAGGCCATTGGCAGCACCATCCATGTCCCTCTGTCAAGGAGGTCCTGCTTCTTACGTTGAAAGTCGTCTCTGAAAAGAGGAGACATTAGAAGGTTTCTTCTCTTAGTTTTGTCTTTTGTCTCGGTCAAGGCTTACATGTCAGTGTTGTACTTACTTTACTAATTGACTTGTAGAAACGGTAGAACTATATACAACATGTCAATTGTGAAATGATTGATATTGGACATCTAGTGTGAACATGATATTGGGTTAATCCTCACATTGTGGTGATTTCTCTACCTTTGATGAGGTCTACTTTGAGGTTTCTGGCCTGGGGAAGGGTTGCCCTCTAACAGGTGGTCATCAAAGGTGCCTTCTCCTCTGCCCACGCCAGAGTCTCACTCCAGGAAAAGGTCTGAAAGACCTCTGTCTCCACCGGTTGGGACAAGGGACCATCTTTTTCCTGCACTAACTCCTTTCTCTGAAAATACATAGAAATCACACAAACCTATGATCCTACATTGTAGATATATGGTATGGTATGGCATATCAACTGACTTATAATCTCAAGTCTAAAAAACAATCACTCTTATCACATACTTCTACTACCTTACCTCTTGATGATGACCTCTTTGTACTTCTTCACAAGTGACCTCATAAACAAAGCATGGAGGTATTGATGGCAATCCAGGTAATATCTGGCCCTGGCAAGGGGACCAGACCCATAGACTGGAGGTGTCCTCTTCACCTCGGGGACAGGGGACTTTGTTGGTCTTCCAGACAATGACACCTTCTTCACCTTAGCTGGTATAACAGCCAATCTCACCTTCTTCACCTTAGCTGGTGTTCCAGTCAATCGCACCTTCTTCACCTTAGCTGGTGTAACAGACAATCTCACCTTCACCACCTTAGCTGGTGTAACAGCCAATCTCACCTTCTCCACCTTAGCTGGTGTAACAGCAAATCTCACCTTCTTCAATTTAGCTGGTGTAACAGCCAATCTCACCTTCTCCACCTTAGCTGGTGTAACAGCCAATCTCACCTTCTTCACCTTAGCTGGTGTAACAGACAATCTCACCTTCTTCACCTTAGTTGGTGTAACAGCCAATCTCACCTTCTTCACATTAGGTGTGTGTGTGTGTGTCTATATAGTAAATGCTATATATATTATATGGTTATATATTGATCATTATATAAATGACATATATATATATATATATAAAATATATTGTGTAAAACTAGCAGTGTAAATGTTATAGAATTAGAGTTTACTGAAAATAATAAGTAATTAAGTGAATAATGGAACAAATGTAGTGAATGTGTCTGTTTGGAAATGAAACCTAGGCTATACAATTATTGTAATATGTAAAATAAACATATCTTTCTATGATTTATCTTTCCTGGTTGTTATTTCTCAGTATCTCTGGACTTAAAATGTGCCAAGTCAATAAAGTTAGGCGTCACATTTTGTGGTTCCTGACGCCTGTAATGATCTGCGAAATATTGATTGGTTGACACCCCATATGTAGTGTCACGGATTCCCCCGGTACCGCTGCTCATTCCGTTCACCAGCTCCGGAGGTCTACGTCACCGGCTTTCTAGGCGCCACTGACATGGATCATTACCACCAACCCCCGGACTGTCTTGTCTCATTACCACACCTGGTTCCCATTCCCCCTGATTAGTATGTGTATATATGTTCCCTCTGTTCCCCATTGTCCTTGTCCATTATTGTCCCCATGTCCGTTGGTCTCCTGAGTACCGTGTATTGTGTTCTTGTTATTACGGGTCTCGTCCATGTATTATATAGAGGTTTACACCTCTCTCCTTTGTTTGGGTTACAGCCCTGTGTTATATATATATATATATACGTGTTTGGGTTACATCCCTGTGTTATATATATATATATACGTGTTTGGGTTACATCCCTGTGTTATATATATATATATATATATATATACGTGTTTGGGTTACAGCCCTGTGTTATATATATATATATATACGTGTTTGGGTTACAGCCCTGTGTTATATATATATATATATATACGTGTTTGGGTTACATCCCAGTGTTATATATATATATATATATATATATATATATATACGTGTATGGGTTACAGCCCTGTGTTATATATATATATATATATAAATATATACGTGTTTGGGTTACAGCCCTGTGTTATATATATATATATATATACGTGTTTGGGTTACAGCCCTGTGTTATATATATATATATATATATATACGTGTTTGGGTTACAGCCCTGTGTTATATATATATATATATACGTGTTTGGGTTACAGCCCTGTGTTATATATATATATATATATATATATATACGTGTTTGGGTTACAGCCCTGTGTTATATATATATATATATATATACGTGTTTGGGTTACATCCCAGTGTTATATATATATATATATATATATATATATATACGTGTATGGGTTACAGCCCTGTGTTATATATATATATATATAAATATATACGTGTTTGGGTTACAGCCCTGTGTTATATATATATATATATATACGTGTTTGGGTTACAGCCCTGTGTTATATATATATATATATATATATACGTGTTTGGGTTACAGCCCTGTGTTATATATATATATATATACGTGTTTGGGTTACAGCCCTGTGTTATATATATATATATATATATATATATACGTGTTTGGGTTACAGCCCTGTGTTATATATATATATATATATATACGTGTTTGGGTTACAGCCCTGTGTTATATATATATATATATATACGTGTTTGGGTTACAGCCCTGTGTTATATATATGTATATATATATATATATATATATATATATATACGTGTTTGGGTTACAGCCCTGTGTTATATATATATATATATACGTGTTTGGGTTACAGCCCTGTGTTATATATATATATATATATACGTGTTTGGGTTACAGCCCTGTGTTATATATATATACATATATATATATATATATATATATGTATATATACGTGTTTGGGTTACAGCCCTGTGTTATATATATATATATATATATATATATACGTGTTTGGGTTACTGCCCTGTGTTATATATATATATATATATATATATATATATATATACGTGTTTGGGTTACAGCCCTGTGTATATATATATATATATATATATATATACGTGTTTGGGTTACAGCCCTGTGTTATATATATATATATATACGTGTTTGGGTTACAGCCCTGTGTTATATATATATATATATATATACGTGTTTGGGTTACAGCCCTGTGTTATATATATATATATATATATATATATATATATATATATATATATATATATATATACGTGTTTGGGTTACAGCCCTGTGTTATATATATATATATATATATATATATATATATATATATATATATATATATATATATATATATATATACGTGTTTGGGTTACAGCCCTGTGTTATATATATATATATATATATATACGTGTTTGGGTTACAGCCCTGTGTTATATATATATATATATACGTGTTTGGGTTACAGCCCTGTGTTATATATATATATATATATATATATACGTGTTTGGGTTACAGCCCTGTGTTATATATATATATATATATATATACGTGTTTGGGTTACAGCCCTGTGTTATATATATATATATATATATATATATATATACGTGTTTGGGTTACAGCCCTGTGTTATATATATATATATATATATATATATATATATATATACGTGTTTGGGTTACAGCCCTGTGTTATATATATATATATATATATATATATATACGTGTTTGGGTTTCAGCCCTGTGTTATATATATATATATATATACGTGTTTGGGTTACAGCCCTGTGTTATATATATATATATATATATATATATACGTGTTTGGGTTACAGCCCTGTGTTATATATATATATATATACGTGTTTGGGTTACAGCCCTGTGTTATATACAGTGGGGGAAAAAAGTATTTAGTCAGCCACCAATTGTGTAGGTTCTCCCACTTAAAAAGATGAGAGAGGCCTGTAATTTTCATCATAGGTACACGTCAACTATGACAGACAAATTGAGAATTTTTTTTCCAGAAAATCACATTGTAGGATTTTTTATTAATTTATTTGCAAATTATGGTGGAAAATAAGTATTTGGTCATCAACAAACAAGCAAGATTTCTGGCTCTCACAGACATGTAACTTCTTCTTTAAGAGGCTCCTCTGTCCTCCACTTGTTACCTGTATTAATGGCACCTGTTTGAACTTGTTATCAGTATAAAAGACACCTGTCCACAACCTCAAACAGTCACAATCCAAACTCCACTATGGCCAAGACCAAAGAGCTGTCAAAGGACACCAGAAACAAAATTGTAGACCTGCACCAGGCTGGGAAGACTGAATCTGCAATAGGTAAGCAGCTTGGTTTGAAGAAATCAACTGTGGGAGCAATTATTAGGAAATGGAAGACATACAAGACCACTGATAATCTCCCTCGATCTTGATCTCACCCCGTGGGGTCAAAATGATCACAAGAACGGTGAGCAAAAATCCCAGAACCACACGGGGGGACCTAGTGAATGACCTGCAGAGAGCTGGGACCAAAGTAACAAAGCCTACCATCAGTAACACACTACACCGCCAGGGACTCAAATCCTGCAGTGCAAGACGTGTCCCCCTGCTTAAGCCAGTACATGTCCAGGCGTCTGAAGTTTGCTAGAGTGCATTTGGATGATCCAGAAGAGGATTGGGAGAATGTCATATGGTCAGATGAAACCAAAATATAACTTTTTGGTAAAAACTCAACTCGTCGTGTTTGGAGGACAAAGAATGCTGAGTTGCATCCAAAGAACACCATACCTACTGTGAAGCATGGGGGTGGAAACATCATGCTTTGGGGCTGTTTGTCTGCAAAGGGACCAGGACGACTGATCCGTGTAAAGGAAAGAATGAATGGGGCCATGTATTGTGAGATTTTGAGTGAAAACCTCCTTCCATCAGCAAGGGCATTGAAGATGAAACGTGGCTGGGTCTTTCAGCATGACATTGATCCCAAACACACCGCCCGGGCAACGAAGGAGTAGCTTCGTAAGAAGCATTTCAAGGTCCTGGAGTGGCCTAGCCTGTCTCCAGATCTCAGCCCCGTAGAAAATCTTTGGAGGGAGTTGAAAGTCTGTGTTGCCCAGCGACAGCCCCAAAACATCATTGCTCTAGAGGAGATCTGCATGGAGGAATGGGCCAAAATACCAGCAACAGTGTGTGAAAACCTTGTGAAGACTTACAGAAAACGTTTGACCTGTGTCATTGCCAACAAAGGGTATATAACAAAGTATTGAGAAACTTTTGTTATTGACCAAATACTTATTTTCCACCATAATTTGCAAATAAATTAATTAAAAATCCTACAATGTGATTTTCTGGATATTTTTTTCTCATTTTGTCTGTCATAGTTGACGTGTACCTATGATGAAAATTACAGGCCTCTCTCATCTTTTTAAGTGGGAGAACTTGCACAATTGGTGGCTGACTAAATACTTTTTTTCCCCACTGTATATATATATATATATATATATATATATATATATATATATATATATACGTGTTTGGGTTACAGCCCTGTGTTATATATATATATATATATATATATATATATATATATATATATATATATATACGTGTTTGGGTTACAGCCCTGTGTTATATATATATATATATATACGTGTTTGGGTTACAGCCCTGTGTTATATATATATATATATATATATATATATATATATACGTGTTTGGGTTACAGCCCTGTGTTATATATATATATATATATATATATATATATATATATACGTGTTTGGGTTACAGCCCTGTGTTATATATATATATATATATATATACGTGTTTGGGTTACAGCCCTGTGTTATATATATATATATATATATATATACGTGTTTGGGTTACAGCCCTGTGTTATATATATATATATATACGTGTTTGGGTTACAGCCCTGTGTTATATATATATATATATATACGTGTTTGGGTTACAGCCCTGTGTTATATATATATATATATATATATATATATATATATATATATATACGTGTTTGGGTTACAGCCCTGTGTTACATATATATATATATATATATATATATATATATATATATATATATATATATATATATATATATATATATATATATATATATATATATATATATATATATACGTGTTTGGGTTACAGCCCTGTGTTATATATATATATATATATATATATATATATATATATATACGTGTTTGGGTTACAGCCCTGTGTTATATATATATATATATATATACGTGTTTGGGTTACAGCCCTGTGTTATATATATATATATATATATATACGTGTTTGGGTTACAGCCCTGTGTTATATATATATATATATATATATATATATATATATATACGTGTTTGGGTTACAGCCCTGTGTTATATATATATATATATATATATACGTGTTTGGGTTACAGCCCTGTGTTATATATATATATATATATATATATACGTGTTTGGGTTACAGCCCTGTGTTATATATATATATATATATATATATATATACGTGTTTGGGTTACAGCCCTGTGTTATATATATATATATATATATATATATATATATATACGTGTTTGGGTTACAGCCCTGTGTTATATATATATATATATATATATATATACGTGTTTGGGTTACATCCCTGTGTTATATATATATATATATATATATATATACGTGTTTGGGTTACAGCCCTGTGTTATATATATATATATGTATATACGTGTTTGGGTTACAGCCCTGTGTTATATATATATATATATATATATACGTGTTTGGGTTACAGCCCTGTGTTATATATATATATATATATATATATACGTGTTTGGGTTACAGCCCTGTGTTATATATATATATATATATACGTGTTTGGGTTACAGCCCTGTGTTATATATATATATATATATATATATATATATATATATATATATATATATATATATATATATATATATATATATATATATATACGTGTTTGGGTTACAGCCCTGTGTTATATATATATATATTTATATACGTGTTTGGGTTACAGCCCTGTGTTATATATATATATATACGTGTTTGGGTTACAGCCCTGTGTTATATATATATATATATATATATATATATATATATATATATATATATATATATATATATACGTTTTTGGGTTACAGCCCTGTGTTATATATATATATATATACGTGTTTGGGTTACTGCCCTGTGTTATATATATATATATATATATATACGTGTTTGGGTTACAGCCCTGTGTTATATATATATATATATATATACTTGTTTGGGTTACTGCCCTGTGTTATATATATATATATATATATATACGTGTTTGGGTTACAGCCCTGTGTTATATATATATATATATATATATATATATATACGTGTTTGGGTTACAGCCCTGTGTTATATATATATATATATACGTGTTTGGGTTACAGCCCTGTGTTATATATATATATATATATATACGTGTTTGGGTTACAGCCCTGTGTTATATATATATATATATATATATATATATATATATATACGTGTTTGGGTTACAGCCCTGTGTTATATATATATATATATATATATATATATATATATATATATATATATATATATATATATATATATATATATATATATATATACGTGTTTGGGTTACAGCCCTGTGTTATATATATATATATATATACGTGTTTGGGTTACAGCCCTGTGTTATATATATATATATATATATATATATATATATATATATATATATATATATATATATATATATATATATATATATACGTGTTTGTTTTGGGCTTCGTCCCCGTCGTTGTTCATGACGTACCTTGTGTTGGGGGGAGAAAATAAAACCCCTATTACCTATTCCTGCGCCTGTCTTCAAATCCTTATACAACGTGACATGTAGATTGTGTGATTTGATTGGATAACGAGTATTTGTTGACCTACGTCATCGGATATTCAATTGACACATGGGCATTCGTGCTGCGTTTCCACCTTCAAGAAACAGAAAGGAGCAAAAAGTCGGTGGTTGTATTTGATGAACGTTTATGGAAAAAGTATGGATTTATAGACGACTCACACATATTGGCCTCTTATCACCAGCATGAACCACATTGTCTAATTACCTGTGGACATAATGGGTGTGGGAAAACAAATATATGTTTTAGCGCCTATCGGTCACACATCTACCAAAACCACAGAGCTTTTAAGCCCCAACTTAGATGAGAATTGCCCTCATGATGAATTTGAGACGGGGACTGATCCCATTGAAGATGACATGAGCGATGTAGAGAGTCTGCCAGAGGCTGAATATGTTCAAGCCACAGAGATCAACACTGAGCAGCTAATTGAAGGTTGGTTGAGCCCAATGGGACATTGCTGGTCAAGACCTCAAATCGGTTGTGAAGTAGTATGGACATATTGATGGAACAAGGTCACTAAACTGGTGGTTAGACAGGGTAGATCCAAGAGCAGGCCTCTGCTGTCATCTAGAGGGCGTTTCTCTGTACTGCTTGACACATGGAGACTCAATGGAGGCACAGTGCAAAGTGCTCAAAGTAAGGCCCAAACAATTGTTTGTCAGGCTGGGATCTATAAGGCAGTATGTTCTTCAATTAGATGCCAACTAATATTCATACAGGGACAATAGGTGGGGCAGGAGGAAGAATGGATTTTTTAAAGCTTCAGATTGAGATTGTTGTTATTCTCCAATATGTTTTTCTTCAGTGAGCCACTCTGGATTCTCCAAGGGGAAAACTCCCTCTATTCTCCACTAGAGAGTTGTAGCTCCATGCTTTTGCTGGGAATTGTCCACTGTTGGTATACATTTATTTGGTCCCCAAAATACCAAAATAAAAAGGTGTATTTGTCTAGTTTTACCTGAGTCCCCAGTTAGCATCCATGTGGCTCATTTAAAAGTTTCAACAAAAAAAAACGTACTCCTGACGTTTCACCACAATAGGCTTCTTCAGACAATGGTACAAAAAGTAGCCAAACAAAGCCAAAGGAGAGTGATGAGCAGCAGCAGCATCATCAAACCAGCGAGGCCGCCGGCAAGCCCAACAGTGATGATGCTGCCGAGCTCCAGTTAGCTCCGTGTGCAGAGCCTACCCACCCTTCCACAAGCACCGCCTGGATAATGGCTCCACAGCCCCCTCCACCTCCGACTGTTCCTGACTATCTTGGAACAGAGGTGCCAGCCCAGATTATCCTAGAATCCTACCGTAGCCGCAGGTTTTCTGTCCAAAAAAACTTCATTTAATAGCAACTGGTTCATAAGAAGAGAGTGTCTGGAATACTCGCTTACTGAAGATGCTGCATTGCTGAAAGTTCTGCGTGGGGTCCATCTATTGGGAGATGGCTAACCAGTCTGTATTTTCCACTGATTCATATGGATGCCAGTGCACACATTGGCTGTAAAAGTGGGTAAAAACAGAAAAGCATATAACTGTAGCTATGTGGTCTTTACTTGGGTGTGTTTCAGCAGGGTGAGGTCAGAGAGATGCTTCCAAGTCACTATTTTTCAGAACTCATAAAATCCTTTACACAATCTGATGGGATGGATATTCAACCCCATTTAAATGACCATAAAGTCACAGATCTGTTCATGGCAATGCAGTTCATTTAATGATGTTAATATTTCTGTGAGCTTGTGTGGACTACCACTTCACGGTTGAGCAGTTGTTGCTCCTAGATGTTTCCACTTCACAATAACAGCACTTAGTGTTGACCGGGGCAGCTCTAGCAGGGCAGAAATATGACTTGTTGGAAAGGTGGCATCCTATGACGGTGCCACGTTGAAAGTCACTGAGCTCTTCAGTAAGGCCGTTCTACTGCCAATGTTTGTCTATGGAGATTGCATGGCTGTGTGCTCGATTTCATACACCTGTCAGCAACGAGTGTGACTGAAATAGCCGAATCCACTCATTTGAAGGGGTGTCCACATACTTTTATGTATATAGTGTACATGCTCTGTCCTGCTACTGGTAGGCCTGTAACGTTATGGGAACTGATCTGAACAGGTTTAGGCTGGTCATCTAGGATATGTAGGCTATAGCTGAGGTATAGACCTCCATCTGTATCAGGACTAGGCTCCTGCTACTGTTACTGTTATAACGTTATGGGAACTGATCTGAACAGGTTTAGGCTGGTCATCTAGGATATGTAGGCTATAGCTGAGGTATAGACCTCCATCTGCATATCACTAACAAACCGCTATTATATATTATAACCTAGCCTACTTTACATAATATAAATCTCCTACTTGTTGCAAAAATACTTTCTGAATGTATCAATGATTTCCCCTCAGATCAATCATGCCCGTTTTAGCCCTTCTGTCTACATTCTCAGATTGAAAGACAACAAATGGCCGACTTTTAATGAATACAAATAAGTGTGAGACATGGCCTTGTGTTGCTGCACTGTCTATAACTACCTTAACAAACAGTGACGTATTATTATTATTGACAGTTAACATGGAGAAGAGATGTCACAACCAGATATTCATCTGATTGCATTAAATAGCCTGACTGTTTCGATATGTCTGTTAGTAAATGTTTTATTTCTAAGAGATCATGAGTAAAAGAGAACAATGGACATTCTAGAATTAGTTGTCACTGTGGTAACCACAACCAACATGCTGCATCTCTGTTTAGGGGTCAGTGGTCTAAAATGAGTCTCTCTGGAGAGAGAGAGGAGGGGGTCCCTGCCTCTAAAATGAGACTCTCTGGGGAGAGAGAGGAGGGGGGCCCTGCCTCTAAAATGAGTCTCTCTGGGGAGAGAGAGGAGGGGGTCCCTGCCTCTAAAATGCGTCTCTCTGGGGAGAGAGAGGAGGGGGGCCCTGCCTCTAAAATGAGTCTCTCTGGGGAGAGAGAGGAGGGGGGCCCTGCCTCTAAAATGAGTCTCTCTGGGGAGAGAGAGGAGGGGGGCCCTGCCTCTAAAATGCGTCTCTCTGGGGAACATGACACCAAAGCTAAGAGGTGAGATAACAATTTTATGAAGAATTTGTTAAGTTTATTTCTAAAATAAATAGCTATCTTAAGAGCTATCGTATATCGCTCTGGATAAGAGCATCTGCTAAATCAGGAGTTCTCAATCCGGGGTCAGCGGAGGTACTGCATGGGTTCTGCAGCACCCTGACTGGACTCGTTGCAATGGAAGACATTTGATAGAATTTTAATACGACACGACCACTTTGCCTAATCTTCATTATTGCCTAATATAATGGAATGCATATTTCTTTAACCAATTCTGATGGTTGTTACAAGCGGAATTTTGTCAATATTACCGTATTTTTTATTTATTTTATTTTATTAAGTTTATTTTCTTTTATTCTGTTAAAAAAAATGTTTTTTTTTTTTTTTTTTTTATTCTCTTATTGATCTGTTTTTTTTTTTTATTATTTTTTTTTTTTTACCCCATATGTAACTCTGTGTTGTTTTTGTTGCACTACTTTGCTTTGTCTTGGCCAGGTCGCAGTTGTAAATGAGAACCTGTTCTCAACTGGCTTACCTGGTTAAATAAAGGTGAAATAAAAATAAAAATAAAAATACCAACACACTCTTCACACCCGTTTAACAACTCTAAATAGCTTTGGCATCGTAGGCATCAGGGTCCCTTGTCAATAATGTTGCCTACAACTTTGCATACAATGTTCATTTTCATCGAACACATATTTCGCCCTAGATGCCTTCAATTGCCCAATTTATAGCCATGGCCAATTTAGGAAGATTTTTTAACAACGTGATGTTGCGCTCCAAAGGGATAACTTGAAAAAACATGATGTAGGTAATTAAATAATCAAAAGAAAAGCGTGTTTATTATACACTTAGAAAAGAAGGTTCCTTATAGAACCAAAAAGGCTTCTATCACTTCCTTAATATATGGAACCACTAAAAGTTATATATATTTTTGGGTTCAGTGAAGAAGAACCTCTAGAGTTCTGATCAACGAAAGGTGAATGATTTGAGGATGTGAACCCAGCAGCCTTCCAGTGGTCAGATCAAGCCCGCACGTTTTTTCCAGCGCCCGGCCCGGGATTCGAACCAGCCACCTTTCTGCCATAGGTCCAACTCCTGCCACTGCTCCAACTCCTTAGCCGCTGGGCGAAAACCTGAGTTAATCTTCAGAAATAAGCATGAGTTAATCTATGCAGACATACATGGTATCATTTATACATAATTATTATACATAAATCATTGCCAAAAGCACAAGAAATATCTATATTATTTATGGATTGATCATATAGAAATATATGACCTACTCCAAAGCAATTACATGTGGCGCAGGAACCACTGACTCACTGCAATATTCTATAGTATTATCAAGACACCTGCTGTTAACTCTTAACTGGTTAGGACAGCTCATGAGGTGTCCTAAATATCTGCCAACTAGGTGGGACTATAGGCTTCATGCATAGCTTTAATTTATACCCATAAGAGTAGAAGTCTTTATTCTCAGCACTTAAATGACCAATTTTCTACTCTGAGACACTTTGTGGATATGGGCCCAGATCTCAAAATATTGTTATAAAAAAAAACTTAGAATGTTTGTTTTACATAATTTAAAAAATGCAAGCCACTGTAAAGACTGGGTTTAGTTTATTGTGTGGCTCTGCTCATGTCCGCGTTCTGGAACTGTCCGCGTCCCCGTCCAGAACTGTCCGCGTCCACGTACGGTTTGGCGCCAAGCATATTGTCCAGTTACGCGCAGAGTGGTCTGAGGTGATCTTGGGGAACAACGACGGAGTTCATTACAGTGTTGAGACACCGACATTTATTGTTCAATTAGCTTTTTTGCGTAATGGTCAGTGACAGTATGAGTGTAGCCAGATCCTTTTCACTCGCTATCCTTGTTTCATCTTGTGGTTCAACGGGTTCGTCATCATCCTCGAGGGACAGACGAACGACCTGCTAGCTAGCCAAGCTAGTCGGTACAGCTAGCTAAGCTAGCTACTCTATCAGCAGCATCCTAGTTATCCTAGCTACCACTACATCATCACCGGCTGCCTGCATTTCTTGTGGACCGATGGAGCTCCCTGGTTGTTTCTTCCACCAGTTAAATACTGTGGAGGGCTTTTCCCTCTGTCGTTGACGGATGCTGGCTACCTACCATCCCTCTGTCCGGTTCTCCTCTCTTCACTAGATGGACGGTAACTTTAGTGTTTAATCCCTCTGTGTCCAAGGACTGAACTTTTTAATATTATTTTCGGGGCGCCTCAAGCGACATTTTTTACAACGTTTATTTCTGATAAAATTAGTTCATTGCATCCGCCATGGAGCCCAGTTTCATAATATTACCTTCTGTCCCTGGTTATGAAGTAATCGCGAAACAACAGGCCTTATGTTTGGGCATTTTTCACCCTACCAGCTCCTATTAGTTCTATTGAGCTCCGTGGCACCGACTCGCCTTCAGAACGTTCTATTCCCAGCCCATTGTTCTGCGTCACAACGCCAGCTTCACTATTGTTATCAATGAGACCTGCCTGCGTTAACCCTGTAGGTTTACCTCAGGTAACTTATTATTAACAAGGTCACGGCTACTTGGTGAGCATTAACCCTGTAGGTTTACCTCAGGTAACTTATTATTAACACGGTTACGGCTACTTGGTGAGCATTAACCCTGTAGATTTACCTCAGGTAACTTATTATTAACAAGGTTACGGCTACTTGGTGAGCGTTAACCCTGTAGGTTTACCTCAGGTAACTTATTATTAACAAGTTTACGGCTACTTGGTGAGCGTTTACCCTGTAGGTTTACCTCAGGTAATTTATTATTAACAAGGTTACGGCTACTTGGTGAGCGTTAACCCTGTAGGTTTACCTCAGGTAATTTATTATTACCAAGGTTACGGCTACTTGGCTAGCGTTAACCCTGTAGGTTTACCTCAGGTAATTTATTATTAACAAGGTTACGGCTACTTGGTGAGCGTTAACCCTGTAGGTTTACCTCAGGTAACTTATTATTAACAAGGTTACGCCTATTTATGGCTCACAGTTCACCTGTGTACACCTTGTGGTAACCCATAGCGCTAGCGATCGCTGGCGAAAAGCCATGAAATGTTAAACAGTTTCTGGTCATGGGTAACCATATTTTCAGAAAAAGGTGTACAACCTAAACAAAACGCATGCCCCTGTCCTTTTTTTCAAGAGGTGGCTGATTTAAACAGCCGGTATACATTTTTTAATGAAGAAATAACACATTTTCTTTGATTTGTTGTTTCTAAATGGCCTCTGGGTAATTTGATATGCATCGAAATCTTTATTAGTAGGCATCAAATTTGAGCGAATGCTGCACAGGTTCACAGAGTTGCAAACCAAATGGGTATAATGGGGTGATTGTTGTCTAATCGGGTGGTCTAGCTAATGGATTTGTAGATCGGATGCAGTTGCTACCTCAGATTATGAGCCTAGCAAGTGTCATGAATGAGTTATGTAGTAACCACTGACGGCCACAGAGAGGCGCAAGAGAGCTATAAACCAAAACTGTTTTTTGCCATAAAAACCCTAAACCTAACAATCAATCAAATGTATTTATAAAGCCCTATACAGAAACTCTTACCCTACGTATTACCTATTTCAGCCTTAAGGGTAGGGTAGCCTAGAACACTTTTAGAAACTATTTTAGTAATAATATTATTATGTTAGTAAATACAATTATAGTATTAAATAGCATTTTGATAATTTTGTTAATCAAAACCTGTTTACGCATTTTGCTTTTTTTGTAGTTATTAGTTATTTTATGATATTTATTATTGCAAGGCAGAACACTTGATAAACAAGACACATACATTTTATTTTTCAAATGTGGTTTGAACTGGGTGACCTAGTATTCTCTATGTGAAAGTCCAGAAAATGGCATCGGATAGGTGGGGCAAGTTTGAGACTGATCTAAGGAATTAACAAAAAAAATACACTTTATTCTCAACTGCCTCACCAATGTCTGAACGTGAATTAATAACTTTTAATTGCTAAATATTTCCAATGGATGGCAGCATATGACCACGAAGCATCAGTTATAGGCTACAAGCAGCAATATGATTAACATAAAATAGCATGCAACCAAAGACTATATGTCCCATTGTTTTCTAAGATGGTCACTCAATACTTTAGTTAGCTATATATCTCGTATTAGGCCTGTGATGCTTTTGGAAGAGCAATTAAATATTGACTTTAGCAGGTGTTGAACCCCGGGTAAATAATCACTAGTCAGATGCTCCAACCTCAACCCTAGTATTCATGTATTATAAAAAATGATCTTAATATCTGATATTGGGAGTAAACAACATCGGAATAGATAAGACAAGAGTGCATCTTCCAGCCCGCCAATAAATTACATCATGCAAATGTACCTCAACATTCCCCTCGCTTGCGCTAGAAGGCAGAGTACTCGCTGCCGCTGACGGCACAAGCTTTTTATCGGGGCTGAGTTGGCTACTTGTTCGAGAAGGCAGAGTGCTCGCTGCTGGTTGATGAATCTGACAATGAATGTACTAGGAAAATGATTTTTTCTCGACCAGAGGTGACACAATTAATGTTAATTGATTGGGTCTAATGGTCGTCTTGTGCTGAACTGCACATGTGAAGGCCGTCAAATCAAAGGCACTCCTTCGATATAAAATTGTTTTTGACTAACATGAAAATGTGTCAGTTTGTTAAACTACTTAAGACAGAACATTTTCTAAATGAACAACTAAGGAAGTCATTTTTATCTCTCATTGGCATCTCAAACCCCAAACCCTGGCCTGGTCTGCTTCATATGCATTCCCAGAATACATTTTTAACATCAGCAGTTGTCACAAAGTGCTTATATAGAAACCCAGTCTAAAACCCCAAACAGAAAATGCAAAAAAACATTTGTCTCTCTGAAATGAAGCCATTAAGTGATCGATTTTAAACAAACAAACATGTCTGTCATTGAACAACACCATGCCATGATTAGCTAGTGAGAAAACACAACCATTTATTTGATAATTTCTTTAAACAATAGAAGCTAATTTACGAACATTTCTGAAAATGGATATATAGCGTTTTGGACTGAAACTCTTGTTATGTTTCCAAATCTGAGCTCAGAGTAGATGAGAGACGTAATGTTTGTCTCTGTTGTGTTGAAGCCCAATCAAGCAGGAGAGACCAGCCTCCACTGTACCCAGCTGTGTGTCCATGAAGAGTGACCGGTCTATGGAACTTCCTATACAGTTCAGAGAGGGAGACTTTTCTAGTGAACAAAGGTAAGAAGAACTCATGGGTCATGGTCAGTGAGTTAAACAACACTGTCTCTAGTCATTTCTCCTCTCCCATTTTCCCATTTCTTTTTGTTGTTTTCATAATCCATAGGCTAACCCTTTTTTCAATTTTCATAGTCCTGAAACAATATTAAACAAACACAACATTCCCTCCCTGTGTGTGTGTGTGTGTGTGTGTGTGTGTGTGTGTGTGTGTGTGTGTGTGTCTGTCAGTGAGTGTGTGCACTCCCTGGATGAGGAGATGTAATCTCTATCCTGATTGCCTAGTCACTTTTACCCCTACCTACATGTACATATTACCTCAACTACCTGGTACCCCTGCACATTGACTCAGTACTGGTACTCCTTGTATATAGTCTAGTTATTACCTCAACTACCTGGTACCCCTGCACATTGACTCAGTACTGGTCCTCCTTGTATATAGTCTAGTTATTACCTCAACTACCTGGTACCCTGCACATTGACTCAGTACTGGTACTCCTTGTATATAGTCTAGTTATTACCTCAACTACCTGGTACCCTGCACATTGACTCAGTACTGGTACTCCTTGTATATAGTCTAGTTATTACCTCAACTACCTGGTACCCCTGCACATTGACTCAGTACTGGTACTCCTTGTATATAGTCTAGTTATTACCTCAACTACCTGGTACCCTGCACATTGACTCAGTACTGGTACTCCTTGTATATAGTCTAGTTATTACCTCAACTACCTGGTACCCTGCACATTGACTCAGTACTGGTACTCCTTGTATATAGTCTAGTTATTACCTCAACTACCTGGTACCCCTGCACATTGACTCAGTACTGGTACTCCTTGTATATAGTCTAGTTATTACCTCAACTACCTGGTACCCCTGCACATTGACTCAGTACTAGTACTCCTTATATATAGTCTAGTTATTCCTCAACTACCTGGTACCCCTGTACATTGACTCAGTACTGGTACTCCTTATAGCCTCATTATTATTATTTTATTATGTTACTATTTCCTTTTTTTATTTAGCTAATTTTTGTTACTTTTTAACTCTGCATTGTTGGGAAAGGGCTCGTAAGTAAGCATTTCACGGTATAGTGTACCACTGTTGTATTCGGCGCATGTGACATACAATTTCATTTGATTGAATTTGAAGGTCATGCGTAAAAACATGTCATCAGGTCGAGCAGTCGTCTCACGCCGAACAGTCGTCTCACGCCGAATTGCGCATGTGCAGGCCGTCAAATCAAAGGCACTCCTTCCATATAAAATTGTTTTTGACTAACATGAAAACGTGTCAGTTTGTCACTTTCATGAGGTTGAAGTAATAATGTGTTCAACTACTAAAGCCAGAACATTTATAAAATGAACAAATCAATCAATCCAAATTAGATTTGTCACATGCTCCTAATACAACATGTGTAGACCTTACTGTGAAATGCTTACTTACGAGCCCTTAACCAACAATGCTGAGTTACATTTTTTTTTACTAACAACTAAGGAAGTCATTTTTACTTCTTTGTTTTCTCAAACCCTAAACCCTGGCCTGGTCTGCTTCATATGCGTACCACAATTATATATTTTTTTACATCAGCAGTTGTCACAAAGTGCTTATATAGAAACCCAGTCTAAAACCTCAAAGAGCAAGCAATGCAGATGTAGAAGCACAGTGGCTAGGAAAAACTCCCTAGAAAGGCAGGAACCTAGGAAGAAACCTAGAGAGGAACCAGGCTCTGAGGGGTGGCCAGTCCTCTTCTGGCTGTGCTGGGGGGAGATTATAACAGTACATGGCCATTAAGGCCAGATCGTTCTTCAAGATGTTCAAATGTTCATAGATGACCAGCAGGGTCAAATAATAATCACTGTGGTTATAGAGGGTGCAACACGTCAGCACCTCAGGAGTAATGTCAGTTGGCTGTTCATAGCCAAGCATTCAGAGGTCAAGACAGCAGGTGTTGTAGAGAGAGAGAAGGAGAGAGAGAGAGAGAGAGAGAGAGAGAGAGAGAAGGAGAGGGAGAGAGAAGGAGATGGAGAGGGTCGAAACAGCAGGTTCGGGACAATGTAACAGGTCAGAGTTCCATATCCGCAGGCAGACCAGTAGAAACTGGATCAGCAGCATGACAAGGTATCACGTCCGGTGGAGCATGTATCGACACTGATAGGATCGAAAGAAGGGGAGCGCTGCTCTCGGATCAGTTTTCCCCATTCAAATTTTTCCATATAATTAGTTCACAATACTGATGACAGATTAGCTCCTAGAGAGATATTACCACCTACGGCTGCAAATATTGAGGCTGCTAATTCTAAATCACAGATTTGGCACATCATTGTTCACATGTTAGGCTACACATCATGAAATATATTGAGACAAATTACAGACCGTAGTCTACAAGTAGAAAAATAGAACTCAATTGATTGAACATTAAATGTATTTCAATTTGATTGAAATAGGCCTATAGCCTACTGTTTATATTTTAATGCAGTCATCTTGGTGTTCATTTGAAACAAATTTGTATACGTCCCTTGTTTGAATCAATTGCAAAGACATTGGCAACTTTGTATTTGTACTCAACTTTGTTCTGAATTTATCTGCGGTCACAAAGAGACGGATAAACCATGTGATTCTATGTTTACTGGAGATCTTCTGTGTATAAAGTCATGCGGAAGGGCAAAAAAGCATCTATGATGCTAATAGGAAGATTCTAACAATGAACTTAGCCTTAAGATGCTTTTGGGAAACCAGTCCTGGATAAGAACATCTGCTAAATGACTAAAATGTAAAATGTAAATGTTTTACATACAGATCTCATATTACTGTATTGAATGTTGTACATGTGTACAGTACTTTATTACAAATGTGGTTATTTGTTACATTTATTACTGTGTAAAACCTAGCAATACTTCTGATTTCTCTGAGAGTGAGGCAGATATATAGCATTTTACAAAAGAAACACATTATTTGTCTCTGAAATGAAACCATCAAGTGATAGATTTTAAACAAATACATGTCTGTCATTGAACAACCCCATGCCATGATTAGATAGTGAAAAAACACACCAATCTCTTTCATAATTTCTTTAAAGAATATAAGCTAATTTACCAACATTTCTGAAAATTGCGTTTTAGAATGAAACTCTTGTTTCCCCATCTGAGCTCAGAGTAGATGAGAGATGTAATGTTTGTCTCTGTTGTGTTGAAGTCCAATCAAGAAGGAGAGACCAGCCTCCCCTGTACCCAGCTGTGTGTCCATGAAGAGTGACCGGTCTATGGGTGAACCTATAGTGTTTAGAGAGGGAGACTTTTCTACTGAACAAAGGTAAGAAGAACTCATGGGTCATGGTCAGTGAGTTAAACAACACTGTCTCTAGTCATTTCTCCTCTCCCATTTTACCATTTATTTTTGTTGTTTTCATAATCCGTAGGCTAATCCTTTTTTCCATTTTCATAGTCCTGAAACAATATTAAACTAAAACAGCATTCCCTCCCTGTGTGTGTGTGTGTGTGTGTGTGTGTGTGTGTGTGTGTGTGTGTGTGTGTGTGTGTGTGTGTGTGTGTGTTTGTGTGCACTCCCTGGATGAGGAGATGTAATCTCTATCCTGATTGCCTAGTCACTTTTACCCCTACCTACATGTACATATTTCCTAAATTACCTCAACTACCTGGTACCCCTGCACGTTGACTCAGTACTGGTACTCCTTGTATATAGTCTAGTTATTACCTCAACTACCTGGTACCCCTGCACATTGACTCAGTACTGGTACTGCTTGTATATAGTCTAGTTATTACCTCAATTACCTCAACTACCTGGTACCCCTGCACATTGACTCAGTACTGGTACTCCTTGTATATAGTTTAGTTATTACTTCAACTACCTGGTACCCCTGGACATTGACTCAGTACTGGTACTCCTTGTATATAGTCTAGTTATTACCTCAACTACCTGGTACCCCTGGACATTGACTCAGTACTGGTACTCCTTGTATATAGTCTAGTTATTACCTCAACTACCTGGTACCCCTGTACATTGACTCAGTACTGGTACTCCTTGTATATAGTCTAGTTATTACCTCAACTACCTGGTACCCCTGCACATTGACTCAGTACTGGTACTCCTTGTATATAGTCTAGTTATTAACTCAACTACCTGGTACCCCTGTACATTGACTCAGTACTGGTACTCCTTATAGCCTCATTATTGTTATTTTATTATGTTACTATTTCCTTTTTTTATTTAGCTAATTTTTGTGACTTTTTAACTCTGCATTGTTGGGAAAGGGCTCATAAGTAAGCATTTCACGGTAAAGTGTACCACTTTTGTATTTGGCCCATGTGAGAAATACAATTTGATTTGATTTGAAGCTCATGCGCAGAAATACGTCATTGGGTCTAATGGTCGTCTTGTGCCGAACTGCACAGGTGCAGGCCGTCAAATCAAAGTCACTCCTTCGATATAAAGTTGTTTTTGACTAACATGAAAATGTGTCAGTTTGTTAAACTACTTAAGACAGAACATTTTCAAAATTAACAACTAAAGAAGTCATTTTTACCTCTCATTGACTTCTCAAACCCCAAACCCTGGCTTGGTCTCCTTCATATGTATTCCCAGAAGACATTTTCTACATCAGCAGTTGTCACCAAGTGCTTATATAGAAACCCAGTCTAAAACCACAAAGAGCAAGCAATGCAGATGCAGAAGCACGATGGCTAGGAAAAACTCCCTAGAAAGGCAGGAACCTAGGAAGAAACCTAGAGAGGAACCAGGCTCTGAGGGGTGGCCAGTCCTCTTCTGGCTGTGCTGGGGGGAGATTATAAGAGGATATGGCCATTAAGTTCAGATCGTTCTTCAAGATTTTAAAATGTTCATAGATGACCATCAGGGTCAAATAATAATCATTGTGGTTATAGAGGGTGCAACACGTCAGCACCTCAGGAGTAAATGTCAGTTGGCTTTTCATAGCCGAGCATTCAGAGGTCGAGACAGCAGGTGTGGTAAAGAGAGAGAAGGAGAGGGGGAGAGAGAGAGAGAGAGAGAGAGAGAGAGAGAGAGAGAGAGGGTCGAAACAGCAGGTTCGAGACAAGGTCTCACGCCCGTTGAACAGGTCAGAGTTCCATATCCGCAGGCAGACCAGTAGAATCTGGATCAGCAGCATGACAAGGTATCACGTCCGGTGGAGCATGTATCGATACTGATAGGATCGAAAGAAGGGGAGTTCTGCTCTCTGATCAGTTTTCTCCATTAAAATCTTTCCTTAACATTATAATTATTTAACAATACTGACCATGGATCAGCTTCTAGAAAGATATTACTACCTACGGCTGCAAATATTGAGGTAGTTTATTCTAATGCTTACACAATAAAAATGCACTAAATCACATCATTGTTCACATGTTAGGCTACACATCATGAAATATATTGAGACAATTTACAGACAGTAGCAAAATAGAACATGAAATGTTTGTCTCTGTTGTGTTGAAGCCCAATCAAGCAGGAGAGACCAGCCTCCCCTGTACCCAGCTGTGTGTCCATGAAGAGTGACCAGTCTATGGATCAACCTATATGGTTTAGAGAGGGAGACTTTTCTACTGAACAAAGGTAAGAAGAACTCATGGGTCATGGTCAGTGAGTTAAACAACACTGTCTCTAGTCATTTCTCCTCTCCCATTTTCCCATTTATTTTTGTTGTTTTCATAATCCATAGGCTAAACCTTTTTTCCATTTTCATAGCCCTGAAACAATATTAAACAAACACAACATTCCCTCCCTGTGTGTGTGTGTGTGTGTGTGTGTGTGTGTGTGTGTGTGTGTGTGTGTGTGTGTGTGTGTGTGTGTGTGTGTGTGTGTGTGTGTGTGTGTGTTGTGTGTGTGCACTCCCTGGATGAGGAGATGTAATCTCATGTTTTGTCCCCAGAAACCAACAGGAGAGATCAGAGTCAGAGATTCTCAGTGGTCAGTCTTCCCAGAGTCCTCAAACAGACCTGGCCTCCATATTCAGTGTATGTGGTCCTGTTATGTACATTTGTTTTCGTTTACCTCAAGTAAAGTTGATCTGTCAATCATTCATTAATATGTTAATGAGAAAGCATTTATTCTCTTGCTTAACTTATTTACTTGATTTATTTCAGTTGCTTGAAGATAATATTATGACATTTGTGAAGAACGAGCTGAAGATGTTCAAGAGGATTCTTAGTCCAGAACTCCCAGAAGGCTTTGAGAGTCAGAAGCAGGATAAGGAAGTGGTGGATGCTGAAGATGAGAAGCAGGAGAGCAGTGCCAGAGAGGGGGCTCTGAAGATCACACTGCACGTCCTGAGGAAAATGAACCAGAAGGAGCTTGCTGACACACTGGAGAAAAGTAAGAGCTGTCTGCCTCATGTTGAATGCTGTTTTAGAACATTTAAAAGCTGTAGCTAAAGTACTGCTAAAGTAGCTGTGTAACTCAGTGATATTGTAGCAGCCTTAACACAACACCTAGTGACCTCATCAAGTAGCAGCAGGGATGTGTTGTGGTGATTAATTTAGACAGAGAAGAGGAGAGAGAGAGAGAGAGAGAGAGAGAGAGAGAGAGAGAGAGAGAGAGAGAGAGAGAGAGAGAGAGAGAGAGAGAGAGAGAGAGAGAGAGAGAGAGAGAGAGAGAGAGAGAGAGAGAGAGAGAGAGAGAGAGAGAGAGAGAGAGAGAGAGAGAGATCATAATAATATAATCAGTCACACCAGTCTGTAATGCATTATGAAAACATTTACACATTTATACAGACAAGAGAATAAATGATTATAATTTAAACTTTATAAGACAGTCTTACAATACTGTAGGCATTAAAACAGATGTAATATTAATATCCTCTGTGTTGTTTCTAGATTCAGATGAGCGTGCTGTGATTCTTCAACGTGACCTCAAATCTAATCTAAAGAAGAAGTTTCAATGTGTATTTGAGGGGATCGCTAAACAAGGAAACCCAACACTTCTCAATAAGATCTACACAGAGCTCTACATCACAGAGGGTGGAACAGGAGAGGTCAATAATGAACATGAGCTGAGACAGATTGAGACAACAACCAGGAAACAAGCAAGACCAGAGACTGCAGTCAAATGTAACGACATCTTCAGACCCTTAACTGGACAAGACAAACTTATCAGAACTGTGCTGACAAAGGGAGTCGCTGGCATTGGAAAAACAGTCTCTGTGCAGAAGTTCATTCTGGACTGGGCTGAAGGAAAAGCAAATCAGGATGTCCAATTTATATTTTCATTCCCTTTTCGGGAGCTGAATTTGATGAAAAAGGACAAACACACTTTCATTGAACTTCTCAGTCACTTCTCAATCGAAACCAAAGAATCAAGAATCTCCAATTACGACAAGTACAAAGTTCTGTTCATCTTTGATGGTCTGGATGAGTGCCGACTGCCGCTAGACTTCCAGAAGAACAAGATCTGTTGTGACGTCACAGAGTCAACCTCAGTGGATGTTCTGCTGACAAATCTCATCAAGGGATATCTGCTTCCCTCTGCTCTCCTCTGGATAACTACCCGACCTGCAGCAGCCAATCAGATCCCTTCAGGGTGTGTTGACCAGGTGACAGAGGTACGAGGGTTCAATGACCCACAGAAGGAGGAGTACTTCAGGAAGAGATTCAGTGATGAGGACCTGGCCAGCAGAATCATCTCACACATAAAGACATCAAGGAGCCTCCACATCATGTGCCATATTCCAGTCTTCTGTTGGATTTCTGCAATAGTCCTTGAACACATGTTGAGTACAGACCAGAGAGAAGAGATGCCCAAGACTCTGACTGAGATGTACTCACACCTTGTGGAGTTTCATACCAAACAGAAGAATGAAAAGTATCTTGGGAAAGAAGAGACAGGTCCACACTGGAATAAAGAGAGCATTCTTTCACTGGGAAAACTGGCTTTTCAACAGCTTGTGAATGGCAATCTGATTTTCTATGAAGAAGACCTGAAAGAGGCTGGCATTGATGTCAATGAAGCCTCAGTGTACTCAGGATTGTGCACACAGCTCTTTAAAGAGGAATGTGGGCTGTACCAGGACAAGGTGTACTGCTTCGTGCATCTGAGCATTCAGGAGTTTCTGGCTGCTGTATTTGTGTTCCTCTCATTCATCAACAACAATGAGAATCTAATGGCCGAACCTCAAGTTACTGAAGTAACTGTCTACAAGAGTGCTGTGGATAAAGCCTTACAAAGTGAGACAGGAAACCTGGACCTGTTCCTCCGCTTCCTTCTGGGCCTCTCACTGGAGTCCAATCAGAAGCACTTACAAGGTCTACTGACAAAAACAAGAAGCAGCTCACAGAGCCATGAAGAAACAGTCAAGTACATCAAGGAGAAGATCAGGGAGAATCCCTCTCCAGAGAGGTGCATCAATCTGTTCCACTGTCTGAATGAACTGAATGACCATTCTCTAGTGGAGGAGATCCAAAGCTACCTGAGATCAGGAAGTCTCTCAGAAGCCAAACTGTCACCTGCACAGTGGTCAGCTCTGGTCTTTGTGTTGCTGACTTCAGAAAAGGAGCTGGATGTGTTTGACCCGAATAAATACTCCAGATCAGAGGAAGGTCTTCTGAGGCTGCTGCCAGTGGTCAAAGCCTCCAGAGCTGCTCTGTGAGTACATAAAATGACATTTAAGTACTAATCATCAGGAAGAAATATTCAGTTTAGAGAAAAATATATATTATAATATGTATATAATATATTATATTATATTGAAAAACTTACTGAATCAATGCATTGATGTTCACATTAGTATAACAATATGACCATGCAATTCTAGGAGACGGAAGATTAATCTATATGTTGTTTAAGAGAATAAACCAAGTGCATCTACCATTGTCCTTCTACACTACTGGTGTTAAATTAACAGTGTGTTTGTGAAATCATGATGATGTCTTTGCAGGCTGTCATTCTGTGGACTCACAGAGAAAGGCTGTGCTTCTCTGGTCTCAGCTCTGAAGTCAAACCCCTCACACCTGAGAGAGCTGGATCTGAGTAACAATGTCATGAAGGATACAGGAGTGAAGCTGCTCTCTGCTGTCCTGGCGAATCCCCACTGTAAACTGGAGACTCTGAGGTCAGTATTCCTGTAGTTGGTCAACAAGTGATAACTGTTCACCAGATCCACATGTGTTTACCAGGCACACATAGTCCACACCATATGTGTTTGGACAGTGAAGCTTACAGTTTTACATTTGGTGCTATGCTCCAGCATTTTGGATTTCAGAATGAATGTTTCATTATAGAATGTCACCTTTTATTTGATGTTAATGGTGAGAGGTTAGCATGTTTTGTTGTAGCCTCTGTAACTTTCTCACTCATTATTATTCATGATCCATTCATGATCTTTCTCAATCATGGCATCATTAGGATTCATTCAGTAGTGTTTAGAAACATGTTATCTACTCACAGAAAGGAAATTACTCAACACCAAAGAATAGCAGTGTGGTTTTAATATGATTTGACTCTTTGCAGGCTGTCAGGCTGTCTAGTCACAGAGGAAGGCTGTGCTTCTCTGGTCTCAGCTCTGAAGTCAAACCCCTCACACCTGAGAGAGCTGGATCTGAGTAACAATGACCTGAAGGATTCAGGAGTGAAGCTGCTCTCTGCTGGACTGGGGAATCCCCACTGTAAACTGGAGACTCTGAGGTCAGTATTCCTGTATCACTCAATGAACACACACTCATTGGACACACACACACACACACAAGGATTAATTTATTAGTGTTTAGAAACATGTTATCTACTGTTAATAATGATACATTAATTCATGTATATACAGTACCAGTCAAATGTTTGGACACACCTACTCATTCAAGGGTTTGTCTTTATTTTTTCCATTGTAGAATAACAGTGAAGACATCAAAACTATGGAATAACAAATATGGAATAATGTAGTAACCAAAAAAGTGTTAAACAAATGAAAATATATTTTATATTTGAAATTCTTCAAATAGCCACCATTTGTCTTGATGACAGCTTTGCACACTCTTGGCATTCTCTCAACCAGCTTCACCTGGAATGCAGTTCCCACATATGCTGAGCACTTGTTGGCTGCTTTTCCTTCACTCTGCCGTCCGACTCATCCCAAACCATCTCAATTGGGTTCAGGTCGTGTGATTATGGAGGCCAGGTCATCTGATGCAGCACTCAATCCCTCTCCTTACACAGTCTGGAAGTGTGTTGGGTCATTGTCCTGTTGAAAAACAAATGATAGTCCCACTAAGCCCAAATTAGATGGGATGGCGTATCGCTGCAGAATGCTGTGGTAGCCATGCTGGTTAAGTGTGCCTTGAATTCTAAATAAATCACAGACAGTGTCACCAGCAAAGCACCCCCACACCATAACACCTCCTCCTCCATGCTTTACGGTGGGAACTACACATGCTGAGATCATCCGTTCACCCACACCGCTTCTCACAAAGACACGGCGGTTGGAACCAAAAATCTCAAATTTGGACTCCAGGCCAAAGGACAAATGTCCACCTGTGTAATGTCCATTGCTCGTGATTCTTGGCCCAAGCAGGTCTCTTCTTCTTATTGGTGTCCTTTAGTAGTGGTTTCTTTGCAGCAATTCAACCATGAAAGCCTGATTCACACAGTCACCTCTGAACAGTTGATGTTGAGCTGTGACTTGAACTTTGTGAAGAATTGATTTGGGCTGCAATTTCTTAGGCTGGTAACTCTGATGAACGTATCCTCTGCAGCAGAGGTAACTTTGGGTCTTCCATTCCTGTGGCGGTCCTCATGAGAGCCAGTTTCATCATAGCGCTTGATGTTTTTTGCGACTGCACTTGAAGAAACTTTCAAAGTTGTTGAAATGTTCCGTATTGACTGGCCGTCATGTCTTAAAGTAATGATGGACTGTCATTTCTCTTTGCTTATTTGAGCTGTTCTTGCCATAATATGGACTTGGTCTTTTACCAAATAGGGCTATCTTCTGTAAACCCCCCTACCTTGTCACAACACAACTGATTGGCTCAAACACATTAAGACGGAAATAAATTCAACAAATTAACTTTTAAGAAGGCACACCTGTTAATTGAAATGCATTCCAGGTGACTACCTCATGAAGCTGGTTGAGAGAATGCCAAGAGTGTGCAATGCTGTCATCAAGGCAAAGGGTGGCTGTTTGAAGAATCTGAAATATAAAATATATTTGGATTAATTTAACACTTTTTTGGTTACTACATGATTCCATATGTGTTATATCATAGTTTTGATGTCTTCACTATTATTCTACAATGTAAAAAATAGTAAAAATAAAGAAAAACCCTTGAATGTGTAGGTGTGTTCAAACTTTTGACTGGTAGTAGTGTGTATATATACATATATGAATAGATATGGCAGGTTTCAGGACACTGATGTATCTGAAATTGTTGAAAGAATATATTTTCACACCAAAGAATAGCAGTGTGATTTTAATATGATTGTACTTTTGCAGGCTGTCACGCTGTCTAGTCACAGAGGAAGGCTGTGCTTCTCTGGTCTCAGCTCTGAAGTCAAACCCCTCACACCTGAGAGAGCTGGATCTGAGTAACAATGACCTGAAGGATTCAGGAGTGAAGCTGCTCTCTGCTGGACTGGGGAATCCCCACTGTCAACTGGAGACTCTGAGGTCAGTATTCCTGTAGTTGGTCAACAAGTGATAACTGTTCACCAGATCCACATGTGTTTACCAGGCACACATAGTCCACACCATATGTGTTTGGACAGTGAAGCTTACAGTTTTACATTTGGTGCTATGCTCCAGCATTTTGGATTTGAGATAGAATGTTTCATATTAGGCGAGAGTACAGAATGTCACCTTTTATTTGAGAGTATTTTCATACATATCTGTGTTACTGTTTAAAAATGAAATGAAGCACTTTACGTATCTAGTTCTCCCATTTGAAAAAGTCTTAATAATTTGGACATATTCACTTATATTGTATTAAAGTAGTCATAAGTTTAGTATTTGGTCCCATATTCCTTACCTGCAGTGATTACATCAAGCTTGTGATTCTACAAACTTGTTGAATACATTTGCAGTTTGTCTTGGTTTTGTTATAGATTATGTTTTTCCCAATAGAAACTGAATGGTGAATAATGTCCTGTCATTTTGGAGTCACTTCACTTGTATTGTCAGTAAGAATAGAATATGTTTCTGAACACTTCTACATTCATGTGGATGCTACCGTGATTATGAATAATCATGAATGATGATGAATGAGAAAGTTACAGAGGAACAAGGATCATACCCCCTCTGTTATTGGTAATGGTGAGAGGTTAGCATGTTTTGTTGTAGCCTCTATAACTTTCTCATTCATTATTATTCATGATTCAGTCATTATTTTTCTTAATCATGTCATCATCAGGATTGATTTAGTAGTGTTTAGAAACCTGTTATTGATATACTGATACTGCTTTTTAAACTGGTCTGGTCAGTACTCAAATATTTGTAATATGCATTTTTTTATCTACAAGCAATACTTTGATAATTAGTCATTTCTAATAATGATACATTCATTAATGAATATATATGGCAGGTTTCAGGACACTGATATATCTGAACATTTGGAAAAAATATACTGCCACTATTTTCACCACCAAAGAATAGCAGTGGTTAGCAGGAGGAACTTCTGGATGCAATTAAAGACTTTAAGTCCGGGAAAACCTTTTTTGATATACTAAGAGGACCGTTATTAGCATGTTTTAACCACTCCTATGTAAATGGTAGATTATCTGACACTCAAGAAGAAGGTCTGATCTCATTATTACTGAAACAGGATACAAGTGGAAAATATAAAGATCCAGTCCATTTACAAAATTGGAGGCCCCTTACACTTCAGTGTTGTGAAGCAAAAATCCTACCAAAATGTATAGCGCATAGAATTAAAAAGGTATTGTCGGATATTATTCATTCTAATCAGACAGGCTTTTTACATGGAAGATACATTGGAGATAATATAAGGCAAGTATTGGAAACAATAGAACACTATGGAAAATATGGGAAACCAGGCCTGCTATTCATATCAAAAAGGCATTTGATAAAGTTCGACTGGGGTTTATATATAAATGCCTGGAGCATTTCAATTTTGGAGAATCTCTTATAAAATGGGTCAAAATCATGTATAGTAACCCTAGGTGTAAAATAGTAAATAATGGCTATTTCTCCGAAAGTTTTAAACTGTCAAGAGGAGTGAAACAAGGTTGTCCACTATCGGCATATCTATTTATTGTGGCCATCGAGATGTTAGCTATTAAAATCAGATCCAATAATAATATCAGAGGATTAGAAATACAGGGCTTAAAAACAAAGGTGTCATTGTACGCTGATGATTCATGTTTTCTTTTAAATCCACAACTAGAATCCCTCCACAGCCTCATAGAGGATTTAGATACATTTTCTAACCTCTCTGGATTACAACCAAATTATGACAAATGTACTATATTACGTATTGGATCACTAAAAAATACAATTTTTACATTAACATGTAGTTTACCAATAAAATGGTCTAATGGTGATGTGGATATACTTGGAATACATATCCCAAAGGAAATAAATGATCTCACTTCAATACATTTTAATAGAAAGTTAGCAAAAATAGATAAGATCTTACTACCATGGAAAGGAAAATACCTGTCAATTTGTGGAAAAATCACCCTGATTAACTCTTTAGTATTATCCCAGTTTACCTATTTGCTTATGGTCTTGCCTACGCCTAGCGAACAGTTTTTTAAATTATATGAGAAAAAAATATTCAATTTTATTTGGAACGGCAAGACAGACAAAATTAAAAATGGCATATTTATATAATGAATATGAATTCGGGGGACAGAAATTATTAATTATTAAAGCATTAGACCTATCACTAAAAGCTTCAGTCATACAAAAGTTATACTTAAATCCGAACTGGTTCTCAAGCAAATTAGTAAGATTGTCTCACCCAATGTTCAAGAAAGGCCTTTTTCCCTTTATTCAGATTACAACCTCTCACTTTCAGTTATTTGAAAAGGAAATAATCTCCCAAATATCACTATTTCTAAAACGAGCCATAGAAAGTTGGTTGCAATTTCAATTTAATCATCCAGAAACGACAGAACAAATAATGCAACAAATATTGTGGTTAAATTCAAATATACTAATTGACAAAAAAAAAACTTTATTTTTTGACAGAATGTTTAAAAAAGGTATAATCTTCGTAAATGATATCATCGGTAGGACTGGTGGAGTTATGTCGCACATGCAGCTAACAAAAACATATGGAAATGTCTGCTCTACCCAAAATTACAACCAAATAATTGCAGCCTTACCGCAAAAATGGAAGAGGAAAGTGGAAGGGGGAGAGAGTAAGGAACTTGTCTGTCGGCCTTGCATTAAAGAACATAATTCGTTAAAGAAAACTGTGATAAATAAAAAAGTATATCAGTTTGACTTAAGGACCAAAGGATTGACAGCCGTCCCATATAGATTGCAAAATAGTTGGGAAGAGATCTTTGACGTACCGATCCCATGGCATAGTGTTTATGAACTGACCACAAAACGACACCGGATTCAAAAATTTGAATCTTTCAATTTAAATTATTATATAAAATTCTTGCTACCAATAGAATGCTATTTATATGGGGGATACAATCTTCCCAGCTCTGCAGATTTTGCTGTGAAGAGACAGAATCGTTAGATCATTTGTTTTGGTTCTGTCCATTTGTAGCTTGTTTTTGGACACAGGTCCAGGAATGGCTAAAGGATTGCAATATTTACCTGGAGCTAACCTTGCAGATAGCATTACTGGGTGATCTGAAAAGTCATAGTCAATCGATCAATAATATAATAATACTTTTAGCAAAAATGTTTATTTTTAATTCACAATCTGTAGAAGCAATGAGAATAGAAAGGTTCAGAACTTTTGTAAAACATCACAGTACGGTTGAAACATATATGGCAAATAGAAATCCTATATGGATGGTGTTAAGAGATAGATGGGAGGTATTGAATAGAGTTGAAGGATGGGACTAATAACAAATAACAACAAATAATAACAAAGATAGCTAATAATGTAAGCATACTGTGTCCATAATAAGTATATAGGTTGTAGGTTGGGAGCTTTTGGGAAAGAGCACAGTTAGAAAGATATGGCATATAGAAGCAAACCGGATGGATATCATGAAAATGATCGGAAAGGTTGAGAGTAGAAGAAGTTCAGGAGCAAAAAAAAAGATATATATATACAGTGGGGAGAACAAATATTTGATACACTGGCGATTTTGCAGGTTTTCCTACTTACAAAGCATGTAGAGGTCTGTAATTTTTATCATAGGTACACATCTACTGTGAGAGACGGAATCTAAAACAAAAATCCAGGAAATCACATTGTATGATTTTTAAGTAATTAATTTGCAATTTATTGCATGACATAAGTATTTGATCACCTACCAACCAGTAAGAATTCCGGCTCTCACAGACCTGTTAGTTTTTCTTTAAGAAGCCCTCCTGTTCTCCACTCATTAACTGTATTAGCTGCACCTGTTTGAACTCGTTACCTGTATAAAAGACACCTGTCCACACACTCATTCAAACAGACTCCAACCTCTCCACAATGGCCAAGACCAGAGAGCTGTGTAAGGACATCAGGGATAAAATTGTAGACCTGCACAAGGCTGGGATGGGCTACAGGACAATAGGTAAGCAGCTTGGTGAGAAGGCAACAACTGTTGGCGCAATTATTAGAAAATGGAAGAAGTTCAAGATGACGGTCAATCACCCTCAGTCAGGGGCTCCATGCAAGATCTCACCTCGTGGGGCATCAATGATCATGAGGAAGGTGAGGGATCAGCCCAGAACTACACGGCAGGACCTGGTCAATGACCTGAAGAGAGCTGGGACCACAGTCTCAAAGAAAACCATTAGTAACACTCTACGCCGTCATGGATTAAAATCCTGCAGCGCAAGCAAGGTCCCCCTGCTCAAGCCAGCGCATGTCCAGGCCCGTCTGAAGTTTGCCAATGACCATCTGGATGATCCAGAGGAGGAATGGGAGAAGGTCATGTGGTCTGATGAGACCTTTTTGGTCTAAACTCTACTCGCCGTGTTTGGAGGAAGAAGAAGGATAAGAAGGATGAGTACAACCCCAAGAACACCATCCCAACCGTGAAGCATGGAGGTGGAAACATCATTCTTTGGGGATGCTTTTCTGCAAAGGGGACAGGACGACTGCACCGTATAGAGGGGAGGATGGATGGGGCCATGTATCGCGAGATCTTGGCCAACAACCTCCTTCCCTCAGTAAGAGCATTGAAGATGGGTCGTGGCTGGGTCTTCCAGCATGACAACGACCCGAAACACACAGCCAGGGCAACTAAGGAGTGGCTCCGTAAGAAGCATCTCAAGGTCCTGGAGTGGCCTAGCCAGTCTCCAGACCTGAACCCAATAGAAAATCTTTAGAGGGAGCTGAAAGTCTGTATTGCCCAGCGACAGCGACAGCGACAGCCACGAAACCTGATCTGGAGAAGGTCTGTATGGAGGAATGGGCCAAAATCCCTGCTGCAGTGTGTGCAAACTGGTCAAGACCTACAGGAAATGTATGATCTCTGTAATTGCAATCAAAGGTTTCTGTACCAAATATTAAGTTCTGCTTTTCTGATGTATCAAATACTTATGTCATGCAATAAAATGCAAATTAATTACTGAAAAATCATACAATGTGATTTTCTGGATTTTTGTTTTAGATTCCGTCTCTCACAGTTGAAGTGTACCTATGATAAAAATTACAGACCTCTACATGCTTTGTAGGTAGGAAAACCTGCAAAATCGGCAGTGTATGAAATACTTGTTCTCCCCACTGTGTATATATATATATATATAATAAAATTATTGTAAAATTAACTCTGTCCATAAAGTGTAGATAGTAAGTATAGTCCGGAAGTAGAGGCCTGCTGTTCACTAATTTAAAGGATCGTTGAAAAGTAAACAAAGGTTATGTACTCCTGTGTGGCGCAGTGGTCTAAGGCACTGCATCGCAGTGCTAACTGTGTCACTAGAGATCTTGGTTCGAATCCAGGCTCTGTTGCCGCCGGCCGCGACCGGGAGACCCATGGGGCGCCGCACAATTGGTCCAGGGTAGGGGAGAGAATGGCCGGCAGGGATGTAGCTCAGTTGGTAGAGCATGGCGTTTGCAACGCCAGGGTTGTGGGTTCGATTCCCACGGGGGGCCAGTATAAAAAAAAAAATGTATTCACTACCTGTAAGTTGCTCTGGATAAGAGCGTCTGCTAAATGACTAAAATGTAAATGTAATAAAGGGGAGTATATATATATATACAGAGGTGGGTAGAGTAGCCAAAAATTGTACTCAAGTAAAAGTACTGTTACTTCAGAATAATATGACTCAAGTAAAAGTAAAAAGTAGTCATCCAAATAATTACTTGAGTAAGAGTAAAAAAGTACTTGGTGAAAAAACTACTCAAGTACTGAGTAACGTCTGATTTATTTTTTAACACAAGACAACGATCAGACAGACAAAAATACAAAATAATCATCTTTAGGCAAATTATAGTTCATCCAATCAATAAAATAAATTAAAATTAATTACAAAATAGCTTAAATTAAAATAATTCAGGTAAATTCAAGTACTTAAAAAATAAAATAAATAAAATAATAATAAATAAAAAATAAATAAGCACAAGTAACACAAATTTCCAAACCTTTATACTTTTTTACCAGGCAGAACTAGAACGAGGCAGCCCATAAACTGTGTGTGTGTCTCCACAGTGTCTCCACAGTGACAGAACAACAGAAGGAAACACACAAACATTTCATACCAGGCATGCTGAACAGAAAACTGCACACCAGAAGGAAGCGGTCAACGTAAAATAATCAATAGGTGTTGATTAGGCCTACTCAGTACCTTTGTATTGCATGGCAAGCAACAGCCCTTTTTCCGTGTGCCTAGAAATTAATACTCTGATCTGTGATTAGGCCACACTGCACATCTCACTGAGCAGAGGAAAAGAGCAGCAGTACACATCAACTGAAAAAGCACCAGTCCATGATAGATGGCCAAATAAAACAATATTGCAGGCCTAGTATCCCAGAACACAAATTAAGCTGAATTCATGTTCTCTAAAATGCATCAGAGGAGAGTGATGTAGTTGTAGATGGGGCATTATGTTTACTTCCAGTTCCAATATCTAACAAAAAAAGTCCCCCCCCCCCCCCCCCCCCCCCCCCCCCCCCCCCCCCCCCCCCCCCCCCCCCCCCCAAGATAAGCATGTAAAGCATGTATGATGTGTCTTTACAATGGAGTTATACATTCATAGCTCTGCGCTCTCTAGCACAGCCATTACACTGTTAAGGGGATTAAACGCTTTGCTCAAAGCACCTCAAAAGCAGCTGAGGAGCAGCTTCCCCAATCTAGACTCCCACAGACAGACAACAGATTTGGCAATATTCTAACCTTTAGGCTGACACTGGCCCTTTGACTGGTTGACTGGAGTCAACACTCCAGGAACTCTTTGGCACAGTAACATGAAAACCCTTTTATATTGAAGGCCCCACTGGGAGTGTGTGTGTGTGTGTGTGTGTGTGTGTGTGTGTGTGTGTGTCAAAACATGCAGAAAGAAACTATTTCACCAAAGAATCACTCAGTGATGTCACTATTAAGCTTCAACAGTAGCTGGCTCTCAAGGTTCTTGCTGTGAAGCTGTGATCGTTTAGCAGTGAACAGGAGTCCTGCATGACTGAAAAGTCTCTCACAGGCTGCAGATGCAGGAAGACCTGTGTTGACTTTGAGTGACAGCTTCTTGATGCGAGGAAAGGTGTGGAGTAGATCCATACCTGCAGGGGACAGACATGAACGGTACCTCTCCAGCTCTCCTACTTGTGATTTTCCCAACTCCATGGATGCAAAGAAGTCGTCTTCATCAGAGAGGCCGCTGTTTGCGCTGGTGACATCATCCAAGTCGGTGTCTAGGTGATTTCTGATGTAGTCAAGGCCTGTGGGTTTTAGGGCAAGATAAATCGTTTTTCAAACGAATTAAGTCTGCACATTATTCTTACCCTTCTACTGTATAGGCTGTCAAGCTGCTGATGTTTGACATTAAAAGCTACCTGAGCTTCTAACTATATTGCCACCCTGTGGTTTGTCACTGACACACTATAATCCTAAATGACAGTAACATTATACAGAGTTATATAGGTCAATGTCTACTGGTTCACATTTGAATTGATAAACAAGTATATTTATCAGCATTTAAGATGTTCTCCTCTGTGGTCCAGGATGTTCTGAATCTTGATAGGAGTATTGCTGCTGCAATCAGCTCAGGCTCTTTCATGACGTCTCCAAAACGTTTCTGGATCCCTTGCTGCAGGGCGTGAACAAGAGGTGTACACATTTTGCAAGTTGACTCCAACTTCTTCAGCTTGTCCCGCAACTGGTAAAGTGTTGGCAGCAGGAGGCCCATATGCACAGATGATTCCCCTTGGAGGATATTAAGGGCCATGGCAACAGGCTTCATCACAGCAGCATACTCGACCAAAAACCCAATTTCAGCTGGATTGAACCTATAAAAGATGTAACGCTAAAAAAATTACTTATAGCTATTTCTGGTACAATGTCTTTATTATGCATTGTACATGTTAAATACACAAATAAATAAAAATAAAATAAATGAGTTAAATTATTTCATTCAAGTCATCCACAAATGTCACACCACCATGCAAAGAAAACTTAGTTACTTGAGACAAGTTGATTCACCCATTAATCAGCAAGGCTTATTTATTTTTATTATTCTTTAAAAACAAAATATACATTTTGTCAACTTACATCTTTATCTTTAATGTTGTGCAGACATTGTGAATTGCTTGTTCTCCTTGCTCTCGGTGAATGCGCACAATCCTTTCTACAGCGAGGAACAGGGAGCTCCAGCGTGTCTGATTGGGTCGGAGAAACTGCAGCTTGCATTCACGCTCCACTGTTTCATGAGCCATGGTTGACCTGCTGGTTTTATTCCAAAGAGCATGACATTTTGCAAAAGCAGACCGAGACAGCCTCTTGTAGGTTTCGTTTGCAGCTCCTCCTGCAGCAGTGGCATCAACTGTGGATATAAGATTGAGGAGATGGCATGCACACTTTTGGTGCCTTCGAAGTTGGTACTCAAGGCCTGTGTTGTCATCCAGAATAGCAGACACATCTTGATACTCCACCTCTGACTCACTCTGATCTTCTGTTGCATCATCAAGGGTGGAGTCACTCTCCTCTTGTACATTGATGGCTTCCTCCTCTTTCTCCTCACCATATAATCGAAAGGCCTTCAGGAAGTTTGAGCCACTGTCTGTTGTCGTCCTGGTCACTTTTTCCCTGATGTGGTACTCAGAATGTATTTCCTCTAATGCAGCAGCAAGGACATCAAACGTGTGCGAGCCTTTGACAGGTCTACAAGCCAATGCAGCGGAGTGCCTCTCCAGTGAGGTGTTGTCTATCCAGTGACAGGTGACACCTAAGTAGCTACGTTGTCTGGCAGACCAGCAGTCTGTTGTGGTAGCAACATAGTTCACAGCACTCAGCTTTTTGATGATTATGCTCTTCTTGTGTTTTGCAGCTTCTTGTATTCTTGTGCATAACGTTTTCCTTGTCATTACTGTATGAGGTTGCAAGGTTTCTATCAAAGTCTTGAAGGATGGCGTCTCAACCACAGAAAATGGTTGGTTGGCCTCACATACAAAATTTAGCACCAGCTTGTCAAGCGTTGCTTGTGTTACCCGCCCTGGGGCAGCGAAGGCTGTGATTTTTGCATTTTTCACAAGAGTATCACTGGAAGAGGAGGATTTACGCTTTCTGTGGTTCTTTAGTAAGTCTGTGTACTTTGCCAGTTTGTTGGGGTGAACCCTCTGTGGATAAAAACAAATATGTGAGGCTACAGGGAGATCAAGACATTAAAAGAGACTTATTACATCAAATTTGGATATATAGAGAGAGAGAGAGAGAGAGAGAGAGAGAGAGAGAGAGAGAGAGAGAGAGAGAGAGAGAGAGAGAGAGAGAGAGAGAGAGAGAGAGAGAGAGAGAGAGAGAGAGAGAGAGAGAGAGAGAGAGAGAGAGAAAATGTTTAAAACATATGTAACCTAAAAGACAAACATGTGCCTATCCACAGCAAAAAAAAACTAATTTAGGAAACTTACCGCTACATGTTTCCTCAAGTTAGATGTTGAGTTCTTAAATGCTGAAATGTCAGTTTGTTTTGGTAAACACAGAAGACACCGCATAATGTAGCTGCACTTTCGCACTTTTACTAAGGTAAACATGCTTTCAATATGAGGCCAGAGTTGCGGGTGTTCCTCCTCGTCTGTGTCTGCATTGCCGACGGCTAATTCTGACATTTTTGTGTTGCTACGAGTGTAAAGCTAACCCGTCCCGCCGCTGAGATTGAGTATCGTAACGTGACGAGACTGCACAACTACGTTTGATTGGTGAAACACAGTCACGTGGTAGAGCCTTAGCGGAAGTCTCTCTCTCTGTCAAAATAAAACATTAAAATAAGGCGTATGCCGGGGGATAAAGACAATGACGCATAGAATACCAAAGAGGTAAAAATAAAAGTAACGACCTCATTGTAGCCTAATGTAGCGGAGTAAGAGTACAGATTCTTCTTCACAAATCTACTCAAGTAAAAGTAAAAAGTATAGTGTTTTAAAACTACTCCTAGAAGTATAATTTTTTCAAAAACTTACTCAAGTAAATGTAACGGAGTAAATGTAACTCGTTACTACCCACCTCTGTATATATATTATATATTACATTGATAGAAGATACAATCTATCTGCAATATTAAGCTGATCCCCCCCCCCCCCCCCCAAAAAAAAAAAAATATATATATATTTGCACTGTGATTTTAATATGATTTGACTCTTTGCAGGCTGTCAGGCTGTCTAGTCAAAGAGGAAGGCTGTTCTTCTCTGGTCTCAGCTCTGAAGTCAAACCCCTCACACCTGAGAGAGCTGGACCTGAGCTACAATCACCCAGGAGACTCAGGAGTCAGACTGCTCTCTGCTGGACTGGAGGATCCACACTGCAGACTGGAGAAACTCAAGTATGTAGAGGTTTATGTCAATGTTCATATCAGACATGTTGGAGTTATCAGGCTAGTTAAGACAAACATTCTGACCACCACTTGGACTAAGTTATATAGAGACTGTGTGTGTGTGTGTGTTTGTGTCCAGTGTGTATGTGTGCACGTGTATCAGTGTATCACACAAACACACACATACACTGGACACACATACACACTGGACACACATGCAAGCGCACACAATGAACACACACACACAAACACACTGGACACACACAGACTGGAAACACACATACACACAAAGGACACAGACACACACACACTGGTCACACACACACAAACACACACACACACTGGACACACACACACACACACTGGCCCCCCACACACACAAAAAGGAAACACATACACACTGGACAGACACACTGGGCACACACACACACACAAGCTGGACACACATACACACACTCACACGGACACACACACTCACACTGGACACACACACACACACTGGGCACACACACACACTGGACACACACACAGGGCACACACACACACACACACTGGGCACACACACACCCTGGACACACACACACACACACAAACACTGGACACACGCACACACACACACTGGACACACACACACACACACACACACACACACACACACACACACTGGACACACACACACACACACTGGACAAACACACTCACACAAACACACACACACACTGGAAACACACTCACACTGGGCACACACACACACACACAAACACACACACACACACTGGACACACACACAAACAAACACTGGACACACACACACACACACTGGACACATACACACACACACACACACACACACACACACACATACACACTGGACACACACACACTGGACACACACACACTGGACACACACATACACACACTGGACACACACACACACACTGAACACACACACACACACACTGGACACACACACACACACACACACACACTGGACAAACACACACACACAAACACACACAAACTCACAAAGGACACACACACACTCACACTGGAGACACACACACACACACACACAGACACACACACACACACACACACACTGGACACACACACACACACTCACACTGGACACACACACACACAAACACACACTCACCCACCCACACACACACAAACTGGAAAAAAACACACTAGACACACACACACACGCTGGACACACACACACATGCACACATACACACACAAACAAACACACTGGACAAACACACACACAGTCTGGACACACACAGACACAGACTGGACACACACACACACAAAA
This sequence comes from Coregonus lavaretus, assembly GCF_964263955.1. Classification (NCBI taxonomy): domain Eukaryota; kingdom Metazoa; phylum Chordata; class Actinopteri; order Salmoniformes; family Salmonidae; genus Coregonus; species Coregonus lavaretus. Next base: position 50,677 of record NW_028163412.1, read on the forward strand.
AGGAAACACACACACTCACACAGGACACACACACACACACACACACTGGATCCATACACACACACATACACATACACTGGACACACACAAACTGGACACACACACACACACACACTCACACTGGACACACACACACACACACACACACACACTGGACACACACACACATACAATGGACACACACACACACTGGACACACACACAAACACACTGGACACACACACACACACACACACTGGACACATACACAAAAAGGACACACTCACACTGTACACACACACACACACACTGGATAAATACACACACAAAAAGGACACATACACAAAAAGGACAAAGACAGGACACACACACTGAACACACACATCCTGAACAAACACACAAAAACACACACATCCTGAACACACACACACACACACACACACACACACACATCCTGAACACACACACACACATCCTGAACACACACATACACACACACTGGATACACACACACACACATTTCTAATGTAACACGAACACGCCACACACAAACACAGACACACACATTATCAAAGCAACTCTTTGTAAACTTTGGTGTCCCTGATTTGTGCTTCTGTAGAACTACAGCTGATATTTAATTTGACCAAGTAAGTAATGATGGTGGTCTTTGACTTTGGCTTCACTTGAATAAAGACTTATTCTTAGTCATATTCTTCACAGCAGTCAACACTCACATTTTCTAAGTCCAGGTTTCATTCTGTTCTCTCCACCATGTTCCAAACTGTAGCGGTAAGCAGAAGAACAGACAGTCATTGAGGGATACACCTGAACTCTCACACACACTCACACACACACACACACACACACACAAACACACTTGGACAAAGTTATATGCTGACTGTGTGTGTGTGTGTGTGAGTTCAGGTGTATCCCTCAATGACTGTCTGTTCTTCTGCTTACCGCTACAGTGTGGAACATGGTGGAGAGAACACAATGAAACCTGGACTTAGAAAATGTGAGTGTTGACTGCTGTGAAGAATATAACTAAGAATAAGTCTTAATTCAAGTGAAGTCAAAGTCAAAGACCACCATCATTACTTACTTGGTCATATTAAATATCAGCTGTAGTTCTACAGAAGCACAAATCAGGGACACCAACGTTTACAAAGAGTTGCTTTGACAATGTGTGTGTCTGTGTGTGTGTGTGTGTTCGTGTTACATTAGAAATGTGTGTGTGTGTGTTCAGGATGTGTGTGTGTGTGTGTTTGTGTGTGTGTGTGTGTGTGTGTGTGTGTGTGTGTGTGTGTGTGTGTGTGTGTGTGTGTGTGTGTGTGTGTGTGTGTGTGTGTGTGTGTGTGTGTGTGTGTGTGTGTGTAATTAATGGGAATAAGTGTGTTTTATATTACCGTACAGCATAACATATGATCATTCAACAAGTCTCAAGTTACCTTAACTTCTCCTTTTGATACCTAGAAACATCTACATTAAATGAATTAGTGAAAAGTGAGTTAACATTCTAATGTGAATGATGATGATTTCTAATATTGTGTCTGGTTTCATCCATCAGATGTCTGTGATCTCACACTGGACCTAAACACAGTAAACAGACGCCTCTCTCTGTCTGAGGAGAACAGAAAGGTGACATGTAGGAGAGAGAAGCAGCCGTATCCTTATCACCCAGAGAGATTTCAGTACTGTGACCAGGTGCTGTGTAGAGAGGGTCTGACTGGGCGCTGTTACTGGGAGGTAGAGTGGAGTGGGAGAGGGGCTGTTGTAGGAGTGGCATATAAAGGAATCAGCAGGAGAGGAAGGGTTGATGACTGTGTGATTGGAGGTAATGACAAGTCCTGGAGTCTGATCTGCTCTGACAACCGTTACTCTGCCTGTCACAATAATATGTCCACTACCATAGACGTTCCCTCCTCCAGCTCCCACAGAGTAGGAGTGTATCTGGACTGGCCAGCCGGCACTCTGTCCTTCTACAGAGTCTCCTCTGACACACTGACCCACCTGAACACATTCCACTCCACATTCACTGAGCCCCTCTATCCAGGGTGTGGGGTTTATGTTGACTCCTCAGTGTCCCTGTAAATAATAACCATGGTAACACTGACACACACACACACACACACACACACACAAACTGGACACACACACTGGACACACACACACTGGACACACACACACAAACACACTGGGAACACACACACTGTACACACACACACACTGAAAACAAACACGGACACACACAAACACACACACTGGACACACACAAACACACACACTGGACACAAACACACACAAACACTGGACAAACACAAACACTGGACACACACACACACACTGAACACACACACTGGACACACACACACACTGGACACACACACACACACACACTGGACACACACACACACACACACACAAACTGGAAACACACACTGGACACACACACACTGGACACACACACACAAACACACTGGGAACACACACACTGTACACACACACACACTGTACACACACACACACACACTGAACACACACACTGGACACACACACACACTGGACACACACACACACACACACACAAACACTGGATACACACACACACACACACACACACACTGGACAAACACACACTGGACACACTCACACTGGACCCACACACACACACACACTGGACACACAAACACACACACACACACACACACTGGACAAACACACACTGGACACACTCACACTGGACACACACACACACTGGACACACACACACACTGGACACACACACATTCACACACACACATACACACACTAGACACACACACACACACACACACACACACTGGACACACACACACTGGACACACACACACACACTGGACACACACAAACACACACACTGGACACACACACACACACACACACACACTGGACAAACACACACACTGGACACACTCACTGGACACACACAAACACACACACACACACAATGGACACACACAAACACACACACAAACACTCTGGACACACACACTGGACACACACAAACACACACAATGGACACACACAAACACACACACACACACACACACTGGACAAACACACACACTAAACACACTCACACTGCACATACACACATACACACTGGACACACACACACACACTGTACAAATACACACACACACACACACACACTGTACACACACACAAACACTCTGGACACACAAACACGCACACACACACTGGACAAACACACACACTGGACACACTCACACTGGACCGACACACACACCAGACACACAAACACACATACACTGGACACACACACACACACACACATACACACACTAGACACACACTGGACACACACACACACACATACACACACTAGACACACACATTAGACACACACACACACTGGACATACACACACACTGGACATACACACTGGACACACACACACACTGTACACACACATACGCACTGAACACACACACTGGACACACACACACACTGGACAAACACACACACTGGACACACACACACACACTGGACACACAAACACGCACACTGAACACACACACACTCACACTGGACACACACACACTGTACACACACACACACACACACACTGAACACACACACTGGACACACACACACTGGACACACACACACACTGGACACACACACACTGGACAAACACACACACTGGACACACTCACACTGGACCCACACACACACACACCAGATACAAACACACACATACACTGGACACACACACACACACACACACACACACACACTGGACAAACACACACACTGGACACACTGGACACACACAAACACACACACACACACAATGGACACACACAACACACACACACAGACACATACACACTGGACAAACACACACTGGACACACTCACACTGGACATACACACATACACACTGGACACACACACACACACTGTACAAATACACACACACAAACACTGGACACACACACACTGTACACACACACACACACACACACACACACACACTGGACACACACACACACTGGACACACACACACACTGGACACACACACACACTGGACACACACACACACACACACTGGACAAACACACACAAACACACACACACACACTGGACACACACACACACTGGACACACACACACAAACACAAACACACACACACACTGGACAAACACACACACTGGACACACTCACACTGGACCCACTCACACACACACACTCGACACACACACACACACACACACACACACACACACACACACACACACACACTGGACACACATACTGGACACACACACACACACACTGGACACACACACACACACACACTGGACAAACACACACACACTGGACAAACACACACACTGGACAGACACACTAGACACACACACACTGAACACACACAAACACACAAACACACACACACACACACACACACAGTGGACACACACACACACACTGAACACACACACACACACACTGGACACACACACTGGACACACACACACACTCGACACACACACTGGACACACACAAACAAACACACACACACACGCACACACTGGACAAACACACTGGACACACACACACACACTGGGCACACACACTGGACACACACACACACTGGACACACACACACACACACACACACCGGACATACACACACACACATATACACTGGACACACACACACACACTTGACACACACACACACACACACACACTGGACACACACACACACACACACTGGACACACACAAACATACACACACACACACACACACTAGACAAACACACACTGGACACACTCACGCTGGACATACACACACACTCACACTGGACACACACTAGGCACACACACACACTGTACACACACTCACACACACACTGAACACACACTGGACACAGACACACACTGGACAAACACACACACTGGACACACTCACACTGGACACACAGGACAAACACACACACACACACACACACACACACACACACACACACACACACACACACACACACACACACACACACACCAGACATATACACTGGACACACACACACACACAAACACACTTGGGGACACACATACACACACTAGACACACACACACACTGAACACACACACACAAACACACACACAGTGGACACACATACACACTGAACACACACACACACACACACTGGACACACACACACTGTACACACACACACTGAACACACACACACTGGACACACACACACTGGACACACACACACTGGACACACACACACACACACACACTGGATACACACACACACTGGACACACACACACAAACACACTTGATACACACACACAATGGACACACACACACTGCAAACATTTCCATGTGTTGGATTTTGATGAAAGGAAATCCCATATAGCCTACTGGACAGGACTTTGCTATGGCATCTTCTGTTTGGGTGTCTCAGGTCAGGTCTGAGGCATGATCAGAATGTGTCTCTGTGTCTATTTCCAGCCCTGCAATTTCTACTTGTCCTGATCTAGTGTTTCACCCCTGACCTCCTCACACCGTCTCACTGTCCATGTCTGCTTTTAGCTCCCACCTCTACTTCACTGTGTTATAATGGACCTTATGCTTGTTATGTCACCTCTGTAACCAGTTATCAAACATACTGACCTTTCTGACCCTATCCCATGGCCCTACTTTCTACAACTGAACATTTCAATTCCTCTATGAGTTTTGTTTCGTGTCCATTTACTTATCTATGTATTTGTTGTATATTGGGGTTGTGCTGCAGAGCATCATGGGGGTTTGTATGTATTGTGATGATCACGTTCCAGATAAATGGTTGAACTGATTCCTGTCTCCTGTCTCATCATTATTGAATTGTTATACAGACGTGGTTATGAAACCCACCAGACATAACAAAAGATTGGTGATGAGTAAGTCTGAATCTACAGGAACTATTCTGTCTGGAAGAAGTGGGTTTTTACAACTGTTTAAAACTGTTATTTTCTGTGGTACAGAATAGGCTAATGTTAGCACAGTGTATTGATAGCAGAGGCAAGTGCATAGTCTAGCTAGCTAAGAAAGAGAGTTAACCAGTGGTGTAAAGTACTTAAGTAAAAATACTTTAAAGTACTACTTAATTAGTTTTTTGGGGGTATCTGTACTTGACTCTACTATTTCTATTTTTGACTACTTTTACTTTTACTTCACTACATTCCTAAAGAAAAAATGTACTTTTTACTCCATACATTTTCCCTGACACCCAAAAGTACTCGTTACATTTTGAATGCTTAGCAGGACAGAAAATTGTCCAATTCACACACTTATCAAGAGAACATCCCTACTGCCTCTGATCTGGCAGACTCACTAAACACAAATGCTTTGTTTGTAAATTGTCTGAGTGTTGGAGTTTGCCTCTGGCTGAACGTACATTTTAAAAACAAGAAAATTGTCTGGTTTGCTTTATGTAAGGAATTTGAAATGATTTATACTTGTACTTTTACTTTTGATACTTTAGTATATTTTAGCAATTACATTTACTTTTGAAACTTAAGTAAATTTAAAACCAAATGCTTTTAGACTTTTACTCAAGTAGTATTTTACTGGGTGACTTTCACTTTTAGTTGAGTCATTTTCTGTTAAGGTATCTTTACTTTTACTCAAGTATGACAATTGGGTACTTTTTCCACCACTGGAGTTAACATCGTCATGGACGGCAGAAAAGGACTGGAGACGGACATCGGAGTGGGAAAACAACGTGATTAAAAAGGAGGAATATACAGTGATTAAAGGAAAGGACATTTATTCAACTGTGAAGACAAACCTTTTAATTAAATCTGCTAAATGAGTGAACTTAGGAGGAAACGTCAGTGAGTGAAGTGAATGAAGATCATGTGACTGAGGAAAATATTGCTTTGGTTGAGGACAATATTGAAGTGAGTGACAATCAGGAGCTTATTGAGAAACGAACAATTATTGGAATTGATGGAAACATTGGACAGTTTGATGAAAGTATTGATCAGTGGAGCTCATATACAGAACAGTATGAATATTTTGTTCTTGTAAATGACATGGATGAGGACAACATTGTGCCTCCATGTTTTAGTGTAATGGGGCCAAAGACATTTAATTTACTAGGCAGCCTGCTACAGCCAGTCAGAACAGGTAATAAGACGTATGGGGATATTGTGGAGATACTTAAAGGACATTTTTCACCAGAACCACTAGTTAATGCTGAAAGGTTCAGGTTCCACAGGAGACATCAGGAAGAGGGAGAATCAGTAACAATGTGTGCTGCTGCATTAAAGAAACTACCAGAACACTGAGTTTAATGCTGTTCTAAATGACATCATTAGAGACAGACTAGTATGTGGGCTACGGAGTGAAGCTACACAAAAGAGACTGTTGACTGAAAGTCATCTGACCTTGGCAAAGGACATTGAAATCAGTGTGTCTATGGTACCAGGAGGGGTTGGAGGGTGGGTTGGGGTGGTCCCAGGAGGGGTTGGAGGCTGGGTTGGGGTGGTCCCAGGAGGGGTTGGAGGGTGGGTTGGGGTGGTCCCAGGAGGGGTTGGAGGGTGGGTTGGGGTGGTCCCAGGAGGGGTTGGAGGGTGGGTTGGGGTGGTCCCAGGAGGGGTTGGAGGGTGGGTTGGGGTGGTCCCAGGAGGGGTTGGAGGGTGGGTTGGGGTGGTCCCAGGAGGGGTTGGAGGGTGGGTTGGGGTGGTCCCAGGAGGGGTTGGAGGGTGGGTTGGGGTGGTCCCAGGAGGGGTTGGAGGGTGGGTTGGGGTGGTCCCAGGAGGGGTTGGAGGGTGTGTTGGGGTGGTCCCAGGAGGGGTTGGAGGGTGGGTTGGGGTGGTCCCAGGAGGGATTGGAGGGTGGGTTGGGGTGGTCCCAGGAGGGGTTGGAGGGTGGGCTGGGGTGGTCCCAGGAGGGGTTGGAGGGTGGGTTGGGGTGGTCCCAGGAGGGGTTGGAGGGTGGGTTGGGGTGGTACCAGGAGGGGTTGGAGGGTGGGTTGGGGTGGTCCCAGGAGGGGTTGGAGGGTCGGTTGGGGTGGTCCCAGGAGGGGTTGGAGGGTGTGTTGGGGTGGTACCAGGACGGGTTGGAGGGTGGGTTGGGGTGGTCCCAGGAGGGGTTGGAGGGTGGGTTGGGGTGGTCCCAGGAGGGGTTGGAGGGTGGGTTGGGGTGGTCCCAGGAGGGGTTGGAGGGTGGGTTGGGGTGGTCCCAGGAGGGGTTGGAGGGTGGGTTGGGGTGGTCCCAGGAGGGGTTGGAGGGTGGGTTGGGGTGGTCCCAGGAGGGGTTGGAGGGTGTGTTGGGGTGGTCCCAGGAGGGGTTGGAGGGTGGGTTGGGGTGGTCCCAGGAGGGATTGGAGGGTGGGTTGGGGTGGTCCCAGGAGGGGTTGGAGGGTGGGCTGGGGTGGTCCCAGGAGGGGTTGGAGGGTGGGTTGGGGTGGTCCCAGGAGGGGTTGGAGGGTGGGTTGGGGTGGTACCAGGAGGGGTTGGAGGGTGGGTTGGGGTGGTCCCAGGAGGGGTTGGAGGGTCGGTTGGGGTGGTCCCAGGAGGGGTTGGAGGGTGTGTTGGGGTGGTACCAGGACGGGTTGGAGGGTGGGTTGGGGTGGGTTGGGGTGGTCCCAGGAGGGGTTGGAGGGTGGGTTGGGGTGGTCCCAGGAGGGGTTGGAGGGTGGGTTGGGGTGGTCCCAGGAGGGGTTGGAGGGTGGGTTGGGGTGGTCCCAGGAGGGGTTAGAGGGTTTATTATAATTGTATTTAACTGCAATAACTAGTTTCCATAATGTACTGATGTATATTTTAACAGTATTGTGTCTCTAGCTGTATAACCATTCCTGCTGCTATTTGTTCTGATATACACTACCGTTCAAAAGTTTGGGGTCACTTTGAAATGTCCTTGTTTTCGAAAGAAAAGCCATTTTTTTGTCCATTAAAATAACATCAAATTGATCAGAAATACAGTGTAGACATTGTTAATGTTGTAAATGGCTATTGTAGCTGGAAACGGCAGATTTTTTATGGAATATCTACATAGGCGTACAGAGGCCCATTATCAGCAACCATCAGTCCTGTGTTCTAATGGCACGTTGTGTTTGCTAAGACAAGTGTATCATTTTAAAAGGCTAATTGATCATTAGAAAACCCATTTGTAATTACGTTAGCCCAGCTGAAAACTTCCACGTTCTGTTTCAGCTCAACCGTCTCCTCACCCTGATAATAAAGTGTTTTATTGGTATCTTCCACTAGATGGCAGTAAACACCTGCTGTAACTAGACTACGACTATGTGTTCGGTTTCATACATGCAGTTTCCCAGAGGAGGAGTGCTGATCTAGGATCAGGTCCCCCCTGTCCATTTAATCTGTTTCATTATGATCCATATTTTGGTATTTTTAAGGTAAATGATGAAGACAGCTGACTCTTGAAACGTTGGTCATCAGGTTACTACATTATTTCATCTGAGCTCATAGAGTGTGAGAATCTCCTTTTCTTTTACAAGTGTTCTCCTCTGTTACCCAGCACCTCTCCTAAACAGGTGTTCTCCTCTGCTACCCAGCACCTCTCCTAAACAGGTGTTCTACTCTGTTACCCAGCACCTCTCCTAAACAGGTGTTCTACTCTGCTACCCAGCACCTCTCCTAAACAGGTGTTCTACTCTGTTACCCAGCACCTCTCCTAAACAGGTGTTCTACTCTGCTACCCAGCACCTCTCCTAAACAGGTGTTCTACTCTGCAACACCTCACCTCTCCTAAACAGGTGTTCTACTCTGTTACCCAGCACCTCTCCTAAACAGGTGTTCTCCTCTGCTAGCCAGCACCTCTCCTAAACAGGTGTTCTACTCTGTTAGCCAGCACCTCTCCTAAACAGGTGTTCTCCTCTGTTAGCCAGCACCTCTCCTAAACAGGTGTTCTCCTCTGCTACCCAGCACCTCTCCTAAACAAGTGTTCTCCTCTGCTAGCCAGCACCTCTCCTAAACAGGTGTTCTACTCTGTTAGCCAGCACCTCTCCTAAACAGGTGTTCTCCTCTGTTAGCCAGCACCTCTCCTAAACAGGTGTTCTACTCTGCTACCCAGCACCTCTCCTAAACAGGTGTTCTACTCTGTTACCCAGCACCTCTCCTAAACAGGTGTTCTACTCTGCTGCCCAGCACCTCTCCTAAACAGGTGTTCTCCTCTGTTAGCCAGCACCTCTCCTAAACAGGTGTTCTACTCTGTTACCCAGCACCTCTCCTAAACAGGTGTTCTACTCTGTTAGCCAGCACCTCTCCTAAACAGGTGTTCTACTCTGCTACCCAGCACCTCTCCTAAACAGGTGTTCTCCTCTGTTAGCCAGCACCTCTCCTAAACAGGTGTTCTCCTCTTTTAGCCAGCACCTCTCCTAAACAGGTGTTCTACTCTGTTACCCAGCACCTCTCCTAAACAGGTGTTCTACTCTGTTAGCCAGCACCTCTCCTAAACAGGTGTTCTACTCTGCTACCCAGCACCTTTCCTAAACAGGTGTTCTACTCTGTTAGCCAGCACCTCTCCTAAACAGGTGTTCTACTCTGCTACCTAGCACCTCTCCTAAACAGGTGTTCTACTCTGTTACCCAGCACCTCTCCTAAACAGGTGTTCTACTCTGTTACCCAGCACCTCTCCTAAACAGGTGTTCTACTCTGCAACCCAGCACCTCTCCTAAACAGGTGTTCTACTCTGCAACCCAGCACCTCTCCTAAACAGGTGTTCTACTCTGCTACCCAGCACCTCTCCTAAACAGGTGTTCTACTTTGCTACCCAGCACCTCTCCTAAACAGGTGTTCTACTCTGCTACCCAGCAACTCTCCTAAACAGGTGTTCTACTCTGTTAGCCAGCACCTCTCCTAAACAGGTGTTCTACTCTGTTAGCCAGCACCTCTCCTAAACAGGTGTTCTACTCTGTTAGCCAGCACCTCTCCTAAACAGGTGTTCTCCTCTTTTACCCAGCACCTCTCCTAAACAGGTGTTCTACTCTGTTAGCCAGCACCTCTCCTAAACAGGTGTTCTACTCTGTTAGCCAGCACCTCTCCTAAACAGGTGTTCTACTCTGTTAGCCAGCACCTCTCCTAAACAGGTGTTCTACTCTGTTACCCAGTACCTCTCCTAAACAGGTGTTCTACTCTGCTACCCAGCACCTCTCCTAAACAGGTGTTCTACTCTGTTACACAGCACCTCTCCTAAACAGGTGTTCTACTCTGCTACCCAGCACCTCTCCTAAACAGGTGTTCTACTCTGCTACCCAGCACCTCTCCTAAACAGGTGTTCTACTTTGCTACCCAGCACCTCTCCTAAACAGGTGTTCTACTCTGCTACCCAGCACCTCTCCTAAACAGGTGTTCTACTCTGTTAGCCAGCACCTCTCCTAAACAGGTGTTCTACTCTGTTAGCCAGCACCTCTCCTAAACAGGTGTTCTCCTCTACTACCCAGCACCTCTCCTAAACAGGTGTTCTACTCTGTTAGCCAGCACCTCTCCTAAACAGGTGTTCTACTCTGTTAGCCAGCACCTCTCCTAAACAGGTGTTCTACTCTGCTACCCAGCACCTCTCCTAAACAGGTGTTCTACTCTGTTAGCCAGCACCTCTCCTAAACAGGTGTTCAACTCTGTTAGCCAGCACCTCTCCTAAACAGGTGTTCTCCTCTGTTAGCCAGCACCTCTCCTAAACAGGTGTTCTCCTCTGTTAGCCAGCACCTCTCCTAAACAGGTGTTCTACTCTGCTAGCCAGCACCTCTCCTAAACAGGTGTTCTACTCTGCTAGCGAGCACCTCTCCTAAAAAGGTGTTCTACTCTGCTAGCCAGCACCTCTCCTAAAAAGGTGTTCTCCTCTGCTACCCAGCACCTCTCCTAAACAGGTGTTCTCCTCTGTTAGCCAGCACCTCTCCTAAACAGGTGTTCTACTCTGTTTCCCAGCACCTCTCCTAAAAAGGTGTTCTACTCTGCTACCCTGCACCTCTCCTAAACAGGTGTTCTACTTTGCTACCCAGCACCTCTCCTAAACAGGTGTTCTACTCTGCTACCCAGCACCTCTCCTAAACAGGTGTTCTACTCTGTTAGCCAGCACCTCTCCTAAACAGGTGTTCTACTCTGTTAGCCAGCACCTCTCCTAAACAGGTGTTCTACTCTGTTAGCCAGCACCTCTCCTAAACAGGTGTTCTCCTCTACTACCCAGCACCTCTCCTAAACAGGTGTTCTACTCTGTTAGCCAGCACCTCTCCTAAACAGGTGTTCTACTCTGTTAGCCAGCACCTCTCCTAAACAGGTGTTCTACTCTGCTACCCAGCACCTCTCCTAAACAGGTGTTCTACTCTGTTAGCCAGCACCTCTCCTAAACAGGTGTTCAACTCTGTTAGCCAGCACCTCTCCTAAACAGGTGTTCTCCTCTGTTAGCCAGCACCTCTCCTAAACAGGTGTTCTCCTCTGTTAGCCAGCACCTCTCCTAAACAGGTGTTCTACTCTGCTAGCCAGCACCTCTCCTAAACAGGTGTTCTACTCTGTTTCCCAGCACCTCTCCTAAAAAGGTGTTCTACTCTGCTACCCTGCACCTCTCCTAAACAGGTGTTCTCCTCTGTTAGCCAGCACCTCTCCTAAACAGGTGTTCTACTCTGTTACAAAGTACCTCTCCTAAACAGGTGTTCTACTCTGCTACCCAGCACATCTCCTAAACAGGTGTTCTCCTCTACTAACCAGCACCTCTCCTAAACAGGTGTTCTCATCTGTTAGCCAGCACCTCTCCTAAACAGGTGTTCTCCTCTGTTAGCCAGCACCTCTCCTAAACAGGTGTTCTCCTCTACTAACCAGCACCTCTCCTAAACAGGTGTTCTCATCTGTTAGCCAGCACCTCTCCTAAACAGGTGTTCTCCTCTGTTAGCCAGCACCTCTCCTAAACAGGTGTTCTACTCTGTTAGCCAGCACCTCTCCTAAACAGGTGTTCTACTCTGTTAGCCAGCACCTCTCCTAAACAGGTGTTCTACTCTGTTAGCCAGCACCTCTCTTAAACAGGTGTTCTCCTCTCCTATCCAGCACCTCTCCTAAACAGGTGTTCTACTCTGTTAGCCAGCACCTCTCCTAAACAGGTGTTCTTCTCTGTTACCCAGCACCTCTCCTAAACAGGTGTTCTACTCTGTTACCCAGCACCTCTCCTAAACAGGTGTTCTACTCTGTTAGCCAGCACCTCTCCTAAACAGGTGTTCTACTCTGCTACCCAGCACCTCTCCTAAACAGGTGTTCTACTCTGCTACCCAGCACCTCTCCTAAACAGGTGTTCTACTCTGCTACCCAGCACCTCTCCTAAACAGGTGTGTTTTTCTTTTGCCTCCAGTTTAAGGTAAATGACACCTGACTTTATATTTAGAGCCTTTTGGAATCCACATTTTACACTAAATAAGAAGTGATATTTCCTGGGGCCAGAAAAGGCTCTGCATGGTAGGAATGGCCCAGCAGCACTCCAACACTAGTTTGGTGAATTCCAAATGTTCCCTTTATTCTAGATGATTAACCTGAAATACTCACTTTACTTTCAAACTGCGTTGTAGTTTAGAGATTAAACTATGAGCTGCTCTGTCATCTCAAAATGGCCCCTGTACAGATACTTTGTTATTTTCAGTTTCAACTGCAGTCATGGCCTCACCCCTTTATATACCAATAGTAACCAGAGGGTGGCGCTAACAGTCAGTTGCATGTGACAGCAGTATCTGATGACATGGTACCGAATCTCGCGTAAAAAAAATGTATAGTCCTTCTTCAAGACATCTCTTACATTATTTTAGCTAAACTTATAATTTACCCGAAACCAGATTTAGCTGTTTTTTTTCTCTCCAAAAAAACGAATTACTGTAGGCCTATAATAATTGTTAACAGTCCTCAAATAAACTGTCTTCAAATATCTGATGATTAGTTGAATCAGGTGTGTAAATGCTGGGCAAGAACAAAAGGATTGAGAAACCCTGAGACAAACATCAAACCATATCATTGAAAAGCTCCTGCACCATCTTTACCAGACGTTTTGCTGATAACAAATCCCAAGAATGAAACCCAAGAACAGAGCATGTGTAAAAACCTTCGCATGATATGGTTTTCTATAAGCAAAGTCGACATTAGATTTCAGTTTAAACCACCTCCGACAGAATGTATCTAACGCGCTATAGAGCGCCTAAAGTAGTTTTCCTGTGATTTGTCACCTTATTTCTTGATGCGCATCAGTTCTACAGCGTTAATATGTTTTATGGAATAAGGGTTGTAAAATAGGTGTCTCCTTAATGACAATCTAAATAACATGTATAATAGCCTACCTTATATCTCATTCCAGGTATTCATTCTCTTACTCTGTCCATTAGAATAGATTATTGTTCAGATTATTGTTCAGAAATACTTACTTTATTTTTCAGTTCTCTCCATATAGTGTTTTCTGCTCTGTCATATCCAAATGTATCCTGTTCTTTCAGTTTCAGCTCAACCGTCTCCCCATCCTGATAATAAAGTGTTTTATTGGTATCTTCCACTAGATGGCAGTAAACACCTGCTGTAACTAGACTACGACTATGTGTTCGGTTTCATACATGCAGTTTCCCAGAGGAGGAGTGCTGATCTAGGATCAGGTCCCCCCTGTCCATTTAATCTGTTTCATTATGATCTAAAAGGAAAAACTGATCCCAGATCAGTACTCCTACTCTTTATGAATACTGTCACAGGTGACTCCTCAAGATGAGGCTCAGGATTTATAAGTTATATTCTTCAAGAATGAATTAATATCATGAATTGAGCTGCTTTTGCCATGAACAGATCTGTGAGGTCTTAACTTAAAGGTGCTATATAGACTTTATGGTTATTTTAATGGGGTTGAACATTCATCCCATCAGATTGTATAAAGGATTTTATGAGTTCAGAAAAATACTGACTTGGAAGCATCTCTCTGACCTCACCCTGCTGAAACACACTCAAGTAAAGACCACATAGCTACAATTATATGCTTTTCTGTTTTTACCCACTTTTACAGCCAATGAATGGACTGGTATCAATATGAATCAGTGGACCATGAATAATGTTTACATATCTTGCACTACTCATCTCATATGTATATACTGTATTCTATAATATTCTACTGTATCTTAGTCCATGACGCTCTGTCATTGCTTGTCCATATATGTATATATTCTTAAATCCCATTCCTTACTAGTTTTGTGTGTATTGGGTATATGTTGTGAAATTGTTAGATATTACTTGTTAGATATTACTGCACTGTCGGAGCTAGAAGCACAAGCATTTCGCTACACCCGCTATAACATCTGCTAAACACGTGTATGTGACAAATAAAATTTGATTTGATTTGATGAGGACTGTTATTTATTTAATAAATTGTAGAATGCTGTAACGTAACAAAATGTGGAAAAAGGTCAAGGGGTCAGAATCCTTTCTGAATGCCCTGTATCCTCCTCTTTCTACCTGGTTTCCTTTTCCTCTGTCAACCACCAGCCTCTCATCTCCAAGACAAATGAATGAGGTGAGAAAAGGAAGAGGTGGATGTACTGAGGCGGCAGGTATTTAAGGGGGTCAGCCGCAGCACTAGCCGGGACTCCGGACTAATCACACATTCTTACTCTGAATGTATCCTGCAGCGCGCAAGGATACCATATTAGAGTGATCTAATGTAGTGCCACATAACTACCTTCATTAGCAGCCAAGCATCGATCAACATGTCACCAGAATAAGACCCTCGATATTTATTGGAAAGGAGCATCAATCTCATCACCTTGCACGTTCACCATCATTTATTTCACCTGTAATCCAGGCCCGGCGGTAGGATTAACTCGGCAAGGGGGCATCAGAAGTTACTAAGGGGGCACAACTATTTTCGCTTGCTGATAACACAGGGTGGATAATAATTGATAGTACAATTACACACAATGTGTTTGCAGCCACACACGGCTGTCTTGCCGCAAGAATACAGGCTACTGCACCGCTTTACAAACGTGGACAATTCATAACCGCCTCCAGAAATTGCAAGTTATGACAACGCTACACAGCTACATGCAAAATACCCATCAATCCAATGCAAAACAGTTGCTAATTACCGTAATAACACTTCCTCATGCCAATACAATGCAAAACAGTTGCTAATTACCGTAATAACACTTCCTCATGCCAATCCAATGCAAAACAGTTGCTAATTACCGTAATAACACTTCCTAATGCCAATACAATGTAAAACAGTTGCTAATTACCGTAATAACACTTCCTCATGCCAATACAATGCAAAACAGTTGCTAATTACCGTAATAACCCTTCCTCATGCCAATACAATGCATTTCCAATGGCGGAAAGCAAACAATAATGTAGAATGCACTACCAGGACTTATCGGTCCAATGCAGCTTGGACGCAGCTACCAAGCTGTCTTCCCACCAGAGTGCCGTACTACGCTGCGTATGATAACAGAGACATTAGTATTCCATAGCAATGAGTTGTTAATGGCAACACTATAGCTACATCGTTACCCAACCATTGGTCAAGGTCTGCCCACCCTCATCAATGTAATGCAAAGCACCTCTTCTACATTATAAAACAACATTAAAAACAATCCGAATATATTATAAACCAAACTTTTCCAATCCAATCACAGAAATCAAGTAGTAGACTTGGCAGCAACGCCAATAAAGAAAATCACGTCTACGCCTATTTCTGACGTTTGCCACACATTTCCAAAAGCTAGCAAATAACTAAATACTCCAAGCCCAGCCAGGCTGCCTGTTCTTACCCAGATTCAAAAGAGTTGCAGCCGCCTTGATGCTGTGTTGAACCTCCTCAGCAGTCTCTCCTTCCACTCCCCACGGAATTTGCTTGTAAGATCCCTCTCAAATGTCAGTTGAATCAGCTGCGCTTCCTCCTGTGCAACATACTCCGTCTGTGCTCACTGAATGTGCTTGTGTCTCTCCCATAACTCATCAAACTGCATCTGGCTTGCAGCAGTCACTCTCTGCCTTTGAACCACGTGCTACAAAATGTCCGTTTTCTCCCACAGTACAGGCAGGTTGGGTATTTCCCCAGACAAACCTGCGCTTGCTCCTCATCACCGAGGTCGTCAGGCACTAACGGAGGCGTCGGTGCTTGTAATATACTGGCGGTGCTGCTGCTAGGTTTGGTCTTGGCGGCTGCAGGCCGGGTTGGTTACCTCCTGGTCACCAGGCTGCAAGACAGTTGCGCAGCTGCCTTTGCTGCTGGGCTCGGCGGCCTGGGCCTCGGTGATTAGCGTCGGCCCAGTGGCCTTGGCCTCGGTGATTAGCGTCGGCCCAGCGGCCTTGGCCTCGGTGATTAGCATCGGCTCAGCAGCCTTGGCCTCTGTGATTAGCGTCGGCCCAGTGGCCTTGGCCTCGGTGATTAGCGTCGGCCAAGCGGCATTGACCCCGGTGATTAGCATCGGCTCAGCAGCCTTGGCCTCAGTGATTAGCGTTGGACCAGCGGCCTTGGCTCGGTGATTAGCGTCAGCCCAGCGGCCTTGGCCTCGGTGATTAGCGTCGGCCCAGCAGCCTTGGCCTCGGTGATTAGCGTCGGCCCAGCAGCCTTGGCCTCGGTTATTAGCGTCGGCCCAGCAGCCTTGGCCTCTGTTATCAGCGTCGGCTCAGCAGCCTTGGCCTCGGCCTTGGCCTCGGTGATTAGCATCGGCTCAGCGGCCTTGGCCTCGGTGATTAGCGTCGGCCCAGTGGCCTTGGCTTCGGTGATTAGCATCGGCCAAGCGGCCTTGACCCCGGTGATTAGCGTCGGCTCAGCAGCCTTGGCCTCAGTGATTAGCGTTGGACCAGCGGCCTTGGCTCGGTGATTAGCGTCAGCCCAGCGGCCTTGGCCTCGGTGATTAGCGTTGGCCCAGCGGCCTTGGCCTCGGTGATTAGCATCGGCTCAGCGGCCTTGGCCTCGGTGATTAGCGTCGGCCCAGTGGCCTTGGCCTCGGTGATTAGCGTCGGCCAAGCGGCCTTGACACCGGTGATTAGCGTCGGCTCAGCAGCCTTGGCCTCAGTGATTAGCGTTGGACCAGCGGCCTTGGCTCAGTGATTAGCGTCAGCCCAGCGGCCTTGGCCTCGGTGATTAGCGTCGACCAGCAGCCTTGGCCTCGGTGATTAGCGTCGGCTCAGCGGCCTTGGCCTCTGTGATTAGTGTCGGCCAAGCGGCCTTGGCCTCGGTGATTAGCGTCGGCTCAGCAGCCTTGGCCTCGGTGATTAGCATCGGACCAGCGGCCTTGGCTCGGTGATTAGCGTCAGCCCAGCGGCCTTGGCCTCGGTGATTAGCGTCGGCCCAGCAGCCTTGGCCTCTGTGATTAGCGTCGACCAGCAGCCTTGCCTTTGGCCTCTATGTGGCAGGCTTCTCCTCCTCCCCCCCCGCTTTGATCCGATGCTGCCGTTGTGGCCTGGCGAAGCCACTTTCTAGTATCCATCATACTATCAGCTACCTACCTAACTGTTAACATTAGCTAAATTCCATCCAGCTGCGCGTTTTGTTTTTCGTAGTAAGTAACTTTGAAAGTAAAAACCTAAACGGTCAAATTGACCCCGCCCCTCTAACCGGTAAAATGTGTATGACGTAGGTATGATGCGTGCAAGGGAGTTGCAAGAATGAAGCATACACAACAAATTGGTTGGGCATGACGGAGGGGGCAGATTGTGGGACAGAATATGGATACAGAACTGAGGAGGCACAATATTCCAACTAAGGGGGCATTGCCCTCTTCTGCCCCCTGGTGGCGCCGGGCCTGGGTGTGTTGAACATGCAAGTATGAGTGAATATGTGTGAATGGCTAACCTTTTTGACAGGATGAATAGCCTCCCGTGTGAATGAGGAGAGTGTGGGTTGTTATTTCTTAGACTGTAAAGGATCAGATTAATAACCAATAAAATGAGTGTGGGTATCGAAGAGAGAACCGTGACAGATCAGGTGGAAATGTGAGGGGAACTGAACTCTTAGGACACGAAGCCTGAAGACTACTGAACCAATCATTGCATAATAAGATTGAAATGTTGATAATAATAGATTGGAATTTGCCTAGTCAGCTGATTGAATAATACGTTTCGATATATAATGTTATCTAGGGGTTCCGATATATAATGTTATCTAGGGGTTCCTATATATAATGTTATCTAGGGGTTCCGATATATGGCTTCTGTGAAGATATGGGGAAAAAATGAGAAATTGTATGTGTGTATAATCGATTACTGGAGATTTGATAAAGGAATCATGGAAATAATAATTGTTTTACAAACGTGCACACCCAAACGTAGACGTACGTAAGGGGTGAGAAAAGTATTCTGAGTTGGTCCCTTTATGGATCATTTGATAAAGATAAGGTTAAAGCATTGTATGACTGTCTAAAGGCTCTGGGAAATAGTCTAAGAAAAAGATTGCCATTTGTTCACATTTGGTAAAAGTATGGGAATTGACTTACCCCTAACTAATAAAAACTATAAATGCTTATGGGATTTCCTCCGTCTTGGTAATACATTTTGAAACAAAACCTATGCCCTGTTAAATAGAACCATTGAAATGTTGAACATGTAGAGATTTGTTTTTAAACTTAAGGCTATAATTTATTGTACTCCCGATGGAGTTTTTGTTGATATTCCAACCGTTGACGTTCTAAACCAATTAGTGAGTAGGCAAAATGGAAAGTGTCTGTTTTCCTGTCTACGCCCTCAGGCGCCAGACTTATGATGGACGGAGATCACCATCTACTGGGGACGGATGGACAGTGCCAGGCCATTCATAGGGAAAGATACAATCAGAAAGAAACCTGGTCTCGAGAGCTGCCTGGGAGAGTAGTCTCCCTCCGTGGGATGTACAAAGTTTCTTTTTTTTTTTTTATAACCCAACCCTGATCTGTACTTCTCCACAACTTTGTCCCTGACCTGTTTGGAGAGCTCCTTGGTCTTCATGGTGTGCCGCTTGTTTGGTGGTGCCCCTTGCTTAGTGGTGTTGCAGACTCTGGGGTCATTCAGAACAGGTGTATATATACTGAGATCATGTGACAGATCATGTGACACTTAGATTGCACACAGGTGGATTTCATTTAACTAATTATGTGACTTCTGAAGGTAATTGGTTGCACCAGATCTTATTTAGGGGCTTCATAGCAAAGGGGGTGAATACATATGCATGCACCACTTTTTCGTAATTAATTCTTTTGAATTTATTGAAACAAGTTATTTTTTTCATTTCACTTCACCAATTTGGACTATTTTGTGTATGTCCATTACATGAAATCCAAATAAAAATCCATTTAAATTACAGATTGTAATGCAACAAAATAGGAAAAACGCCAAGGGGGATGAATACCTTTGCAAGGCACTGTATGCAGCTTGTATGTAGTTCAGCCCTTGGCCTGTGTCTGGGTCACCTAAATCATCCTCCTCCCTACCATTTGCCCCTGGCTGCTGCTGTTCTAAGGGATCCACTGGCCTGCTGTTGTCATCTGTCCTCCTCCTTGGCTCATCTGAAAGGTAGAAAGGTTGAGGTGCAACATGTCATTAGTTAGTTTTAAAGGGTGACTGCACTTCCTGATTTGGCATCGTTTTAGATTGGGTTCATTAAGAAATATTAGCGGCCATGACTGAATTCAAACGTGAGTTGGTTTTGTGGTGTGGTTTGATGTGGGTGTCTCTTGTGTGTGTTTACAGGTTCCCAAATGTCACCTGACTGGCTTTGGATAGCCTATATCAGGGTCTAGTTAGGGACATGTCACCTGACTGGCTTTGGATAGCCTATATCAGGGTCTAGTTAGGGACATGTCACCTGACTGGCTTTGGATAGCCTATATCAGTGGCTAGTTAGGGACATGTCACCTGACTGCCTTTGGATAGCCTATATCAGGGGCTAGTTAGGGACATGTCACCTGACTGGCTTTGGATAGCCTATATCAGGGTCTAGTTAGGGACATGTCACCTGACTGCCTTTGGATAGCCTATATCAGGGTCTAGTTAGGGACATGTCACCTGACTGGCTTTGGATAGCCTATATCAGGGGCTAGTTAGGGACATGTCACCTGACTGCCTTTGGATAGCCTATATCAGGGTCTAGTTAGGGACATGTCACCTGACTGGCTTTGGATAGCCTATATCAGGGTCTAGTTAGGGACATGTCACCTGACTGGCTTTGGATAGCCTATATCAGGGTCTAGTTAGGGACATGTCACCTGACTGCCTTTGGATAGCCTATATCAGGGGCTAGTTAGGGACATGTCACCTGACTGCCTTTGGATAGCCTATATCAGGGTCTAGTTAGGGACATGTCACCTGACTGCCTTTGGATAGCCTATATCAGGGTCTAGTTAGGGACATGTCACCTGACTGCCTTTGGATAGCCTATATCAGGGTCTAGTTAGGGACATGTCACCTGACTGCCTTTGGATAGCCTATATCAGGGGCTAGTTAGGGACATGTCACCTGACTGGCTTTGGATAGCCTATATCAGGGGCTAGTTAGGGACATGTCACCTGACTGGCTTTGGATAGCCTATATCAGGGTCTAGTTAGGGACACGTCACCTGACTGCCTTTGGATAGCCTATATCAGGGTCTAGATAGGGACATGTCACCTGACTGCCTTTGGATAGCCTATATCAGGGGCTAGTTAGGGACATGTCACCTGACTGCCTTTGGATAGCCTATATCAGGGTCTAGTTAGGGACACGTCACCTGACTGCCTTTGGATAGCCTATATCAGGGTCTAGTTAGGGACATGTCACCTGACTGCCTTTGGATAGCCTATATCAGGGTCTAGTTAGGGACATGTCACCTGACTGGCTTTGGATAGCCTATATCAGGGTCTAGTTAGGGACATGTCACCTGACTGCCTTTGGATAGCCTATATCAGGGTCTAGATAGGGACATGTCACCTGACTGGCTTTGGATAGCCTATATCAGGGTCTAGTTAGGGACATGTCACCTGACTGCCTTTGGATAGCCTATATCAGGGTCTAGTTAGGGACCGGCAATAAAATACACAATGAAAATGAGACAATAGTTTCATATCTTTACGTTTTCTCTTTAAATTCTTTCAATATTTGTATATGAACAACAGTGTCATTGTCTCATTTAAACATTCATTTGTATTTGACCAAGGCAACTCAACTATAAAGGCATAACAGCGCAACACAACTCCAAACATGACAGATACGAAGCTACATGGCCCCCAGGGTATATGAATATAAAGAGACAGGAGACAAAACAAATTAGCCTGTAGAATGGAATTAGTTATAAGACCTCTATGATTCATTTAATTTTGTCAGCTAATGTGAGATTTTTAGATTAAATAATATTTGAGGACACATTACTTAAGGGCCTGTGTATTTTCTAAGTTATGTTCACCTTCAATCTAACCACAAAGCTGGCCATCTTTTCTCCTTTATGGCTGACCTCCTCCTTCCCTTCTAAGTTCAAGTGTGTTTATTTATTATATACACATGATATACACTGTGTGGACAAAACATTAGGGATACCTGCTCTTTCCATGACATAGACTGACCAGGTGAATCCAGGTGAAAGCTATGATCCCTTATTGATGTCACCTAAAGCTGTGTCAGTCATGACATTCTGTCAGCCGGTGATTGTCATTCAGATAACTGCCGGTCTCATGCTTATTGTCCTTAATTAACATCAACACATTTAGCATTCCCTGGATTCCACGCATAGCCTACAAGTCACTGATGCGGACCATTGGAACATCTACATTTAAAAAGTCTAATAAATCCATTCAATAGCCTACACCATCACAATAACTCCAGTATGACAATGTATGCATTCACTAACTGTAAATCGCTCTGGATAAGAGCGTCTGCTAAATGACTAAAATGTAAAATTATTTATTTTAGACAGGTCTAAAGAAACATGACATTAAGAAAATGTAGCCTATTTCAGAAGAACACACTAAGAATTAGGGGTTCAATTAGGAAAGTTGAAATGTAAAAAAGGTTCTTATATTTGGAGAGTTCCTCTGGGAACGTTTCCTAATCAATGGGTTCATATTTGAACCTTTCTGATCATAAATGGTTCTTGGAGGAACCTGAAGGTGAAAAGGTTCCTGGAGGAACCTTTCAATATGCTGACGGCCTCTTATTATCAATAGGTTCCACATGACTACTACCACCCATATCAACAGTTTCTCCAAATGTACACAAAAAACTCCTGCTAAGTGGTAGTCCCTGTTCTCCTGCATTCTTTAGGGAGAAGAACATCTAGCAAAGTTTTGTTAGCTAGCGGGCTAATTTTAGCTAATTTTGACCCCATTGGTTCTTGCATGAACAAACCCCCTCTGTCTGAATATCAGGTGACTGACTGCCCATGGTTTTCATTAATTGTCCCAGTTCACCACTTCCATAAGGTCTGTAAAGTCAGTCTATTTCCAGCCTGCAGTCATTTGATCCTAGATTTGCTGTTTTCCTTTTCACTGTATGTATTTTCCAATGACAGCCTGTGTTGTGATATCAGCAAGAAAACGTTCTGATAAGTGTCATGTTATTATAGGAAGTGACAGTGATTTGGAACTTTTGCAGTTACCTTTTGGTAATTTGACTAGAACATTTCTGATAAAGAAATATTTTCTTTGAGTTCTGGTCTGGTGATTCCCTCCATTGGACGACATGATGTGAATGTCCCCATTCCCTGCTGACCTTGGTGATCAGGAGAACCTCCCCCTTACTTCCCCCACCAACCCACTGGGTCACTCAGGTCTTCCACTGCTGGACATCTCATCATCCAACCCACTGGGTCACTCAGGTCTTCCACTGCTGGACATCTCATCATCCAACCCACTGGGTCACTCAGGTCTTCCACTGTTGGACATCTCATCATCCAACCCACTGGGTCACTCAGGTCTTCCACTGCTGGACATCTCATCATCCAACCCACTGGGTCACTCAGGTCTTCCACTGCTGGACATCTCATCATCCAACCCACTGGGTCACTCAGGTCTTCCACTGCTGGACATCTCATCATCCAACCCACTGGGTTACTCAGGTCTTCCACTGCTGGACATCTCATCATCCAACCCACTGGGTCACTCAGGTCTTCCACTGCTGGACATCTCATCATCCAACCCACTGGGTCACTCAGGTCTTCCACTGCTGGACATCTCATCATCCAACCCACTGGGTCACTCAGGTCTTCCACTGCTGGACATCTCATCATCCAACCCACTGGGTCACTCAGGTCTTCCACTGCTGGACATCTCATCATCCAACCCACTGGGTCACTCAGGTCTTCCACTGCTGGACATCTCATCATCCAACCCACTGGGTCACTCAGGTCTTCCACTGCTGGACATCTCATTATCCCCAAACCCAACCTTCACCGTTTTGGCAACAGGACATTCTCCAGGGCAGCACACAGACAATGGAACTCCCTGCCTCCATCTGTCTGTGGCTGTTGGTAACCAATGGTTATTTAATTGGTTTAAACTTCAAATGTGAACTTTGACTATAGCATACTTTGCTGTCACACCTCGCACGCAAATACATTTTTCATATTGTGTGGAGTAGGGTGAATAATGGATGTGCCCGAATCAAATCTTTCCAAGAGAGGTGTGGCATCAAAGTAATGTGGTGACCACTTCAAGGTCGTAGGCTTTCATAATATAATATCTATAGAATATATGGATAATATCCATTCATTTAAATAAAGTGTTAACCACAAAGTATGGGCTTGTTGTTTTGTTTTGGATTCATTGTTTTCATGTTGATTCGTGTTGTTTCATGTTTCATGTTTAATATTGACAGATGTGTCATATCAATAAGCTGATTAAACAGCATTATCATTACACAGGTGCACTTTGTGCTGGGGACAATAAAACGGCACTCTAAAATTTGCAGTTTTGTCACACAACACAACGCCACAGATGTATCAAGTTTTGAGGGAGCATGCAATTGGCATCCTGATTGCATGAATGTCCACCAGAGCTGTTGAATGAGAATTGAATGTTGAATGTACATTTCACTACCATAAGCCGCCTCCAACATTGTTTTAGAGAATTTGGCAGTACGTCCAACCGGCCTCACAACCGCAGACCACGTGTAACCACGCCAGCCCAGGACCTCCACATCCGGCTTCTTCACCTGTGGGATCGTCTGAAACCATCCACCCGGACAGCTGATGAAACTGTGGGTTTGCACAACCAAAGAATTTCTGCACAAACTGTCAGAAACAGTCTCAGGGAAGCTCATCTGCGTACTCGTCGTCCTCACCAGGGTCTTGACCTTACTGCAGTTCGGTGTCATAAACGACTGCATCGGGCAAATGCTCACCTTCGATGGCCACTGGCACGCTGGAGAAGTGTGCTCTTCACAGATTAATCCGGTTTCAAATGTACTGGCGTCGTGTGGGCAGCAGCCTGATCAACTCTATGCGAAGGAGATGTGTCGCGCTGCATGAGGCAATTTACATTTTAATTAGGCCTACATGAAACATGAAACAACAATATTAAACATGAAACATGAAACAACAATAATAAACATGAAAGCAATAAATCCAAAACAAAACAACAAGCCCATACTTTGTGGTTAACACTTTTTTTTTTATGAATGAATATTATATATTCTATAGAAATTATATTATGAAAGCCTACGACCTTGAAGTGGTCATCACGTTACTTTGATGCCACACCTCATTCATGGAGGAACCAATGAGGTCAAAACGTTAGCTAGCTACACCAGGTAGACAAATTAGCCAGCTAGCTAGCAAAACTGTCGTTGACGTTCTTCTCCCTAAAGAAGGCAGGAGAACAGGGACTGTCACTAAGCAGGTTTCTTTTTGTGTACATTTCTAGAAACTGTTGTTGTTTTCCAGTGAGTGTTGTCGTGTAGCGACCAGTCTGTCTCCAAGGCCGTTCCTGGAATGGAATGTTGACGTGGGTGGTAGCAGTTGTGCAGGAGCTATTGATAATAAGAGGGCGCCAGCATGATTGTGTTCATGAGTGTGTTCTTCTGAAGTAGGCTACATTTTCTTCATGTCATGTGTCTGTATACCTATCTAAAATAAATACATAGAGTTATTGTGACGGTGTAGGCTATATTCAATGGGATTTATTAGACTTTTGCAAATGTAGATGTTCCAAAGGTCCGCATCAGTGGCTTGCAGGCTATGGGTGGAAGCCAGGAGATGCTAAATGTGTTGATGTTAATTAAGGTCAATAAGCATGAGACAGGCAGTTATCTGAATGACAATCACCGGCTGACAGAATGTCATGACCACCACAGTCCTCCGTAACATCAATAAGGGATCATAGCTTTCACCTGGATTCACCTGGTCAGTCTATGTCATGGAAAGAGCAGGTATTCCTAATGTTTTGTCCACACAGTGTATATCATGTGTATATAATAAATAAACACACTTGAACTTAGAAGGGAAGGAGGAGGTCAGCCAGAAAGGGAGGGGAAAAGATGGCCAGCTTTGTGGTTAGATTGTAGGTGAACAAAACATTGAAACTACATAGTCTTAAGTTATGTCCTCAAATGTTATGGAATCTAAAAATATCACATTAGCTGGTAGAACTGACGAATGAAATGAAAATGAGAGTGAGAGTGAGAGTGTGAGTGAGAGTGAGAGTGAGAGAGTGAGAGTGAGAGTGAGAGAGAGAGAGAGAGAGAGAGAGAGAGAGAGAGAGAGAGAGAGAGAGAGAGAGAGAGAGAGAGAGAGAGAGAGAGAGAGAGAGAGAGAGAGAGAGAGAGAGAGAGAGAGAGAGAGAGAGAGAGAGAGAGAGAGAGAGAGAGAGAGAGAGAGAGAGAGAGAGAGACAGAGAGAGAGAGAGTGAGAGAGTGAGTGGGTGAGAGTGTGAGTGAGAGTGAGAGTGAGAGGGAGGAACCTGATATGTAAATAGGTTCAGCAAACGAAAGTAACTTTCAGTGACCGAATGATCATTCTAGACTCTGCTTCTATTGAGAGACACATAAAAGGTAAGACGACGATTGTTATTATATTAATATAGTTGATGATATTGTTATGTGTATTAATATAGTTGATGATATTGTTATGTGTATTAATATAGTTGATGATGTTGTTATGTGTATTAATATAGTTGATGATATTGTTATGTGTATTAATATAGTTGATGATATTGTTATGTGTATTAATATAGTTTATGATATTGTTATGTGTATTAATATAGTTGATGATATTGTTATGTGTATTAATATAGTTGATGATATTGTTATGTGTATTCATATAGTTGATGATATTGTTATGTGTATTAATATAGTTGATGATATTGTTATGTGTATTCATATAGTTGATGATATTGTTGTGATATTAATATAGTTGATGATATTGTTATGTGTATTCATATAGTTGATGATATTGTTATGTGTATTCATATAGTTGATGATATTGTTGTGATATTAATATAGTTGATGATATTGTTATGTGTATTCATATAGTTGATGATATTGCTATGATATTAATATAGTTGATGATAATGTTATGTGTATTAATATAGTTGATGATATAGTTATGATATTAATATAGTTGATGATATTGTTATGTGTATTAATATAGTTGATGATATTTTGTTATGTGTATTCATATAGTTGATGAATATTTTGGTGGACAGAGTGTTATAATAGGCCTACTCTCCTTAAAATGTTTTGGATATAAATTAGATGCGGGATGTGAATTCGTTCTGTTTCCATTTGTGTGCCCCAGGGTGATCACTCCTACACTATCTAGAATCTAAAAGGGTTCTTTAGCTGTCCCCATGGGAGAACCCTTTGTAGAAACCTTTTTGGTCCTAGGTAGAACCCTTTTGGGTTCCATGAAGAATCCTTTCCACAGAGGGTTCTACATAGAAGCCAGAAGGGTTCTACCTGGAACCCAAAAGCGTTATCCTGTGGGGACAGCCAGAGGACCCTTTTGGAACTCTTTTTTCTAAGAGTGTACTGTATCATAGGTCTATAGACTTGTCTTCTCAAAACAGGCTTAAAACACAACAAGCAACAACATTTTCTCTTTCTAATCTACTGTTAACTCTTTTCACTCAGGAAGGTATTTTGTGTGAAAGAGAGACAAATAAATATTGTGGAAAGGCTGTGTGTTCATTAGTGCCCACCGTAGCAAAACGTTTGGCAACAGAAACCGTTTAGGTCACGTTGTACAGCGTTTGGAGTAAACTGTTTATGCAACATTTTAAAACTGTTGGCTGCTGTGTAAACGAATGAATACGACCCAGGTAGTAGCCTACAACTTGGCTGTTGATGCCTGCCTCATGCTGAAACCTGAACTTGGTGTACTATGTGTGAGAAAAGAACTTGGTGTACTATGATGCTAGCTAGATATACTGGTTAAAACCGATTTGTAGGTGATCAATCCTGCTACTGATAACCTATGTGAACTGATTTGAACAGGTTTAGGCTGGTCATCTAGGATATTGTATGCTATAGCCGAGGTATAGACCTTGATCTGCATATCACTAACAAACTGCTATTATACAGTAAAACCTAGCCTACTTTGCATAATATAAAATCTCGTACTTCTTGCAAAAAACCTTTC
Source organism: Coregonus lavaretus (assembly GCF_964263955.1). NCBI lineage: Eukaryota > Metazoa > Chordata > Actinopteri > Salmoniformes > Salmonidae > Coregonus > Coregonus lavaretus. The sequence continues at coordinate 79,203 of NW_028163412.1, forward strand.
TGTACGGATCACTGATCACCCTCAGATCAATCATGTCCGTTTTAGCCCTTCTGTCTACATTCTCAGATACGTTTAGAAAAGAACAGATTGAAAAAAATAGTCTACTTTTAATAAATACACATTAGCCTGAGAGAGTGGAAGGCCTGAGAGGAATGTGGCCTTGTGTTGCTGCACTGTCTTTAACTACCTTAACAAACAGTAACAGGGAGATGAGGTGAAAGATATCAGTCACGACTACATGTTGTTACAGGCTTTGGTATTTCCATTTATATTTTGAGGTTGGACGTTAGCACGTTGGCCGCACCTCTTGGCGCCACCTCAATAGACAGTATGCTTATGCCTGTGCTGGCTTGTCATCTCTTTAGTCAGAAGGGTTCCATCTGTTATGTGATATTGAAGAGCAGCTGGCCCAGTGTTCTGGTTGGCCTTAGATATGTTAGAAGACTGGTACCTCTTTGTAGCTCTGCTTCTTTAAGTTGATGAACAAAGTCTTTCTGCCTTGTATCTCCCAGGTTTTTGTCTGGTTTGGTTTGGTCTGGTTTGGTTTGGTCTGGTTTGGTCTGGTTTGGTTTGGTCTGGTTTGGTTTGGTCTGGTTTGGTCTGGTTTGGTCTGGTGTGGTCTGGTTTGGTTTGGTTTGGTCTGGTTTGGTCTGGTTTGTTCCACTTGTTTTTTTACTCCATATTGTAAGTTGGAGGGTTTTATTTCAGATGTCCTCGTCTGGAGCCACTTCAATGGGCACTCATGGTGGGAGTCTTTTAGGTACCACTTTCTTGTTGCTAGTCAACATTCAGTGGACACTAGGGATTGGACGATTAATACCGGAGCTACGATGTGCCGTTGCAGTTTTCAAAGCACTACTGATTCGACACAACGTATCAATGCTTGTATCAAAGTAACAATACTACGTGATGATGACGGTCGAAGCTTCAGACATCACACTACCATCTGACAGGTGTCAGAAGAGCACCGACCTCTGCTGGAAGCTTTGTGTTTTTATCTATACAGGACAAAAATATAAACGCAACATGTAAAGTGTTGGTCCCATGTTTCATGAGCTGAAATAAAATATCCCAGAAATGTTCCATGTGCACAAAAAGCATATTTCTCTCCGATTTTGTGCACACATTTGTTAACATCCCTGTTAGTGAGCATTTCTCAGTTGCCAAGATAATCCATCCACCAGACAGGGGTGGAAAATCAAGAAGCTGATTAAACAGCATGATCATTACACATGTGCACCTTGTGCTGGAGACAGTAAAAAGGCCACTCGAAAATGTGCAGTTTTGTCACAAAACACAATGCCACAGATGTCTCAGGTTTTGAGGGAGCGTGCCATTGGCATGCTGACTGCAGGAATGTCCACCAGAGCTGTTGCCAGAGAATTACATTGGTGTCAGAAGTGGAACGGCGGCTGTGAGGTCATCAGACTGGCCCGGACGTGTGAGTAGTCGACTTCCTGGTCGGAGGGGGCAGTGTGAGCCACATTCCAATTCCCACCATGTGGGTTAACCCTATTGGTGCGATGCGTAGGTTGTTTGCCTTTTACACGTGCAACCTGGGTTCGCTTCCCTGCCCTGCTGTTTGCTACATTGGAGTCAGAATAGTATGGTGTCTGTGAGGCCATCAGAATGCACGGCCCGGATGTGTGAGGGGTCTGAGTAGACGAAGCACGGGACTTGCTTTTATAAGGGGCAGTGTGAGCCAGGTTACAATTCCCATCGCAGCAATAGGTTTAACCCTATAGACAGGTTATAATTAGGTTTAACCCTACTGCTGCGATGCTTAGGGTGTTTGCCTTTTTCGCCAGCGACCTGGGTTCACTGCCCTGCCCCGCTGTTTATTACAATATTAATATCACAGGCTACCCGACGTCCGTTGAACAAAGAGACACAACAATATGAGTGAAAGGATTTTAGGATAATATCAGTTAGTGTTTATTTAGAGTTGTCTTCTGGGTTCAGCCTTCTAGCTGGCTTTTTCAATAGGGTGAAATATAACAAATGACATGGTCTCAGAGTTTGGAGATAACCATTCCCAGTTTAAATCGCCCATGATTTCCATTTCATTATTTCCCCAGAGCAGCAAGGGAATCTAGAGACTCAACCTTTGCAGAATCAGAATCACCTTTAATCGCCTACAGTTGGCATGCTGACTGCAGGAATGTCCACCAGAGATGTTGCCAGAGAATTGAATGTTCATTTCTCTACCATAAGCTGCCTCCAACGTCGTTTTAGAGAATTTGGCAGTACGTCCAACCGGCCTCACAAAATGCGAGAGATCTCACTGATTTCTCCCTGGTGCCAGTGCTTTTTTTTTTGATGCAAAGTCTCTTTCAAACACTGACCTCTACTGGACACCGTATTTATACATTTAGTTTGATGTCTTCCAGTTTGTAGCCCCTGAATGGGAGCTCAGCAGGTAGGGACAGGGATTGGGATTTCCCATTGTTGTTTAAATAATGTGTTTTATTTAGTGTAACCTATGATAATCTTCTGTATTTAGTATCCTAAATAATACCACAGATGCATCGTTTTTGAAAACATAACTAACTAAATGTTATTTTTATTAGTACTCAAATCTATCCATGGCGTTTTCAGCAAAATTTGTTGAAAGCCCCAAAGGGTTCAGAAAGCCTCTGTTTCCCATCACTAGTGGACACCCCCATGAGTGTCTTTCAGAACCCCTCCTAAAACCACCTGTTTCGTTTTGGTTGTTGTTAGTGACTCTTTGTTAGTTCCTTCTTCTGTTTGAGAGACAATGTTTTATTTCTTGTTGAGGAACGTAACAATGTTCCTCAATAATGTGATTAAATTAAATCACCCAACTGTTTGGATACGTCTGTTAGTAAATGTTTTATTTCTAAGAGATCATGAGTAAAAGAGAAAAATTGACATTCTAGAATGAGTTGTCACTGTGTTCACCACAACCAACATTCTGCATCTCTGTTTAGGGGTCAGTGGTCTAAAATGAGTCTCTCTGGGGAGAGAGAGGAGGGGGGCCCTGCCTCTAAAATGAGTCTCTCTGGGGAACATGACACCAAAGCTAAGAGGTGAGATAACAATTATATGAATAATTTATTATGTTTATTTCCAAAACGCTATTTCCCCCAAAAAATCACATTTGTGTTTAAAAAAATATATAATTTATTGCTAATATTACTTTTCTCAGATTTGTTATTCATAGATTTTAAATGTGTATGCATTTTTTTTTGTTGTTGTTTGCAAAACACTACATTTCCATTGTTCAGCCAGAATAAAATGTTTATATCCTGTATATATGACTGTGATATGTGGTTGTCTCACCTAGCTATCGTAAGATGAATGCACTTACAGATGCCATATCTTAATTTGACCCAGTTTCTCTCAGCAGGAAAATAATCCTGCAGCATCCTGCAGCAACAGGAAATATGAATTATTATGTGGATTATAATTAATGGAAATTTGTTGTAGGGGTTGATACATTTTTCATTATAGCAAAATAAGTCTGACATTTTGAAGTGGAAATTATAAACTTTAGAAGCCTTTTTAAACCTTGAATACATTACAAGTATGCATTTCCTGATGTGTGGGAAAATTCATTTTCAAATTTCAACTAAAAAAAAGAGAAAAGTAAAAAGAAAGTAAAGTAAAAGAGAACAATGGCACTGAGTTTGAAGGTAGGCCTTGAAATACATTCACAGGTACACCTCCAATTGACTCAAATGATGTCAATTAGAATATCAGAAGCTTCTGAAGCCATGACATTCCAAGCTGTTTAAAGGCACAGTCAACTTAGTGTATAAAAACTTCTGACCCACTGGAATTGTGATACAGTGAATTATAAGTGAAATAATCTGTCTGTAATCAACTGTTGGAAAAATGATTGTGTCATGCACAAAGTAGATGTCCTTACCGACTTGCCAAAAATATAGGTTGTTAACAAGGAATTTGTGGAGAGGTTGAAAAACGAGTTTTAATGATTCCAAACTCAGTGTATGTAAACTTCCGACTTCAACTGTATGGAACCAATAAAAGTAATATATATTTTTGGGTTCAGTGAAGAAGAACCTCTAGCGTTCTGATCAACGAAAGGTGAATGTTTTGAGGATGTGAACCCAGCAGCCCTCCAGGTCAGATCAAGCCCGCCTGTTTTTTCCAGCGCCCGGCCCGGGATTCGAACCAGCCACCTTTCTGCCATAGGTCCAACTCCTGCCACTGCTCCAACTCCTTAGACACTGGGCGAAAACCTGAGTTAATCTTCAGAAATAAGAATGAGTTGATCTGCCAAAATGAAGACAAAATGCTATGCAGACATACACAGTATCAGTTGTTATACATAATTATTATACATAAATCATTGCCAAAAGCACAAGACATACTGTGCATGTAGGTCTATATTTATGGATTGATCATATAGAAATATAAAAATATTATTTTTAACTACTCCAAAGCAATTACATGTGGTGCAGGAACCACTGACTCGCTGCATTATTCTATAGTATTATCAAGACACCTGCTGTTAATTCTTAACTGGTTAGGACAGCTCATGAGGTGTCCTAAATATCTGCCGACTAGGTGGGACTAGAGGCTTCATGCATAGCTTTAATTTATACCCATAAGTGTAAAATGTCTTTATTCTCAGCACTTATACGACCAATGTTCTACTCTGAGACATTTTGTGGATATGGGCCCAGATCTCAAAATATTGTTATAAAAAAACTTTAAATATTTGTTATATATATATATATATGTAAATTAATATTAAAAATGAAAGTTACTAATGTAAGCCACTGTAAAGACTTGGTTTAGTTTGTTGTGTTGCACTGCTCATGTCCACGTTCTGGAACTGTCCGCGTCCACGTCTGGTGTGGCGCCAGGATATTGTCCAGTTAGGGCTGAGGTGATCTTGGGGAATAATGACGAAGTTCGTTTCAGTGTTTCAGTGTTGAGATGCCGGAGTTTATTGTTCAATTTGCTTTTTGGTCAGGGACAGTATGAGTGTAGCCAGATCCTTTTCACTCGCTATCCATGTTTAATTTTGTGGTTCACCGGATTCGTCATCATCCTCGAGGGACAGACAAACGACCTGCTGGTTAGCCAAGCTAGTCGGTACAGCTAGCTAAGCTAGCTACTCTACCAGCAGAATCCTAGTTATCCTAGCTACCACTACATCATCACCGGCTGCCTGCATTTCTTGTGGACCGATGGAGCTCCCTGGTTGTTTCTTCCACCTGTTAAATACTGTGGAGAGCTTCTCCCTCTCTCGTTGACGGATGCTGGCTTCCTACGCTCCCTCTGTCCGGTTCTCCTCTCTTCACTAGATGGACGGTAACTTTAGTGTTTAACCCCTCTCTGTCCAAGGACCGAACTTTTGAATATTATTTTCGGGGCGCCTCAACTGGGCTCCATGACATTTTTAACGCTTTTTATCTTGATAAAAACTAGTTCATTGCATCCGCCATGGAGCCCAGTTTCATAATATTACCTTATGTCCCTACTTATGGAGTAATTGTGAAAAAACAGGCCTTATGTTTGGTCATGTTTCACCCTACCAGCTCCTATTAGTTCTATTGAGCTCCGAGACACTGACTCGCATTCAGAACGTTCTATTCCCAGCCCATTGTTCTGAGTCACAATGCCAGCTTCATTATTGTTATCAATGAGACCTGCCTGCGTTAACCCTGTAGGTTTACCTCAGGTAACTTATTATTAACAAGATTACGGCTACTTGGTGAGCGGGGCTAATGTTCACCTGTGTACACGTTTGCATTCACCCATTCTACTATCGATAGCCATCAAAAGTTTTAAAAAAAAACGCATATCCCTGTCCTCTTTTTCAAGATTTTGCCGATTTAAACAGCCAGAAGACATTTTTAAATTAAGAAATATACTTTTTTTTGACGATTTGTTGTTTCTATATGGCTGCTGGGTAATTTGATATGCATCGAAATCTTCGTTTGTAGGCATCGAATTGAGCGAATACTGACCAGGTTCACTGAGTTGCAAACCAAATGGATATAATGGGGTGATCGTTGTCTAATCGGGTGGTCTAGCTAATAGATTTGTAGATCTGACGCAGTTGCTACCTCAGATTATGAGCCTAGCAGGTGTTGTGAATGAGGTATGTAGTACCCACATACGGCCACAAGGAGGAGCAAGAGTGCCATAAACCCATACTGTTTTTTGCCTTAAAAACCCTAAACTTAACAATCAATCAAATATATTTATAAAGCTCTTTTTACATCAGCAGATGCACAAAGTGCTATACAGAAACTCTAACCCTAGATATAACCTATTTTAGCCTTAACCCTAGGTATAACATATTTTAGCCTTAACCCATAAGTTATTTTATGAAATTTATTATTGCAAGGCTGTACGTGAATTAATAACTTTTAATTAATAAATATTTCCAATAGATGGAAGCATATGACCACAAATCATCAGTTATAGGCTGCAAGCAGCAATATGATTGACATAAAATAGCATGCAACCAAAGACTATATGTCCCGTGATTAACTAAGACTGTCACTCATTACTTTAGTTAGCTATATATCTCGTATTAGGCCTGTGTTGCTTTTAGAAGAGCAATTAAATAGTGACTATAGCAGGTGATGAACACTGGGTAAATAATCACTAGTCAGATGCGCTAACCTCAACCCTAGTATACATGCATTATAAAAAATGATCTTAATATCTGATATTGGGAGTAAACAACCTCGGAATAGAAAAGACAAGAGTGCATCTTCCAGCCCGCCAATAAATTACATCATGCAAATGTACCTCAACATGCCCCTCGCTTGTGCTAGAAGGCAGAGTGCTCGCTGCTGGTTGATGAATCTGACAATGAATGTACTAGGAAAATAAGTTTTCCTTGACCAGAGGTGACTAAATTAATGTTCAGGCTTATTTATAATCGTTATAGTAATGAAGTATAATTTCAAAACATGAGCATAAAACAGCTAATAATAAACATGAATCATCATTATATTATTTCACAGTAATCTGTTAAATGCTTTTTCAGTCGTTCCTCTTGCGTTAGCAGTGTGGAAAGGGACAGTAAAAAGCGTGTGCAGGAGTTTTCCTGTGAGGGGGAGTGGTGGTGTATCCAGGGAGAAAACTAAAGGAATATTCTGAAATGTCATTTGTGGTCTTATGCTGCCATCTATTGGAAGTAGTCAGAAACTGCAGTAGTACTGAATAAAGTGTATCCTTACTGAAGTAGTAATTACTCAGAATTTCAAAATATGACATTTTCTAGTTCATTGTACCACCTACAACCATAAAATAACAATTTATAGCATAACAAACAATGAAACTGACATAAACCAAAAACACTATACAAAAACACTATACCTAGCAGTACTACTTATTTATCTGAGAGTGGGGCAGATATATGTATTATTACTGTGTAAAACCTAGCAGTACTACTTATTTCTCTGAGAGTGAGGTAGATATATATTATTACTGTGTAAAACCTAGCAGTACTACTTATTTCTCTGAGAGTGAGGCAGATATATAGCATTTTGCAAAAAACATGATTATTTGTCTCTCTGAAATAAAACTGTTAAGTGATAGATTTTAAACAAATGCATGTCTCCAATCTCTTTCATAATTTATTTAAACAACAAAAGCTACTTTACAAACATTTCTGAAAATGGATATATAGCGTTTTGGAATGAAACTCTTCTTATTTTTCCCGATCTGAGCTCAGAGTAGATGAGAGACATAATGTTTGTCTCTGTTGTGTTGAAGCCCAATCAAGCAGGAGAGACCAGCCTCCCCTGTACCCAGCTGTGTATCCATGAAGAGTGACCGGTCTATGAATCATCCTATAATGTTTAGAGAGGGAGACTTTTCTACTGAACAAAGGTAAGAATAACTCATGGGTCATGGTCAGTGAGTTAAACAACACTGTCTCTAGTAATTTCTCCTCTCCCATTTTCCCATTTATTTTTGTTGTTTTCATAATCCATAGGCTAATCTTTTTTTCAATTTTCATAGTCCTGAAACAATATTAAACAAACACAACATTCCCTCCCTGTGTGTGTGTGTGTTTGTGTCAGTGAGTGAGTGTGTGTGTGTGTGTGTGTGCACTCCCTGGATGAGGAGATGTAATCTCTATCCTGATTGCCTAGTCACTTTCACCCCTACCTACATATACATATTACCTCAATTACCTCAACTACCTGGTACCCCTGCACATTGACTCAGTACTGGTACTCCTTGTATATAGTCTAGTTATTACCTCAACTACCTGGTACCCAGCACATTGACTCAGTACTGGTACTCCTTGTATATAGTCTAGTTATTACCTCAACTACCTGGTACCCTGCAAATTGACTCAGTACTGGTACTCCTTGTATATAGTCTAGTTATTACCTCAACTACCTGGTACCCCTGCACATTGACTCAGTACTGGTACTCCTTATAGCCTCATTATTGTTATTTTATTATGTTACTATTTCCTTTTTTATTTAGTGACTTTTTGTGACTTTTTAACTCTGCATTGTTGGGAAAGGGCTCGTAAGTAAGCATTTCAAGGTAAAGTGTACCACTGTTGTATTCGGCCCATGTGAGAAATACAATTTGATTTGATTTTAAGCTCATGCGCAGAAATACGTCATTGGGTCTAATGGTCGTCTTGTGCCGAACTGCACATGTGCAGGCCGTCAAATCAAAGGCACTCCTTCGATATGAAGTTGTTTTTGACTAACATGAAAATGTGTTAGTTTGTTAAACTACTTAAGACAGAACATTTTCAAAATTAACAACTAAGGAAGTCATTTTTACCTCTCATTGACTTCTCAAACCCCAAACCCTGGCCTGGTCTGCTTCATATGTATTCCCAGAAGACATTTTTTACATCAGCAGTTGTCACAAAGTGCTTATATAGAAACCCAGTCTAAAACCACAAAGGGCAAGGCACGCGTAGACAAGATGGCGTATTGAATAGAAATCGGTACAAAACACCTCAAGATAAAAACATAATATTCAAAATCAGTAAGTTAGACTAAATATTAGCATTTCATATATTCACAGTTAATATAATTCAATCTGGATAATAACACAAAACAGATCATAAGGCTAGAGAAATATATCGACAAATATTACAACAACACGCAACACCCAAACATGACTGAAGAGAAGCGTGGAGAGCCGATCCCCAAAAGGAAACGCGACTCATCGACTGATACAGATGATATATGCTTTTCATCACTGGGTATGGTAAGTGTGGAAAGCGACCTGTTGAAGTCGATAAATGACAAATTGGGCATACTAGAATTGGTCAGTAAAGACGTAAAAGATATGAAAGCTAGTCTTCAAATGAGTGACGAAAAAGCTTTGGTAATGGAGAAAGAAATCAAAGAATTAAAAGTGACAGTTTCTAAAATGGAAACGGACGTTAGGGAACTAAAAAAGGAGAACTACCTTCTGAGAGAAGCCTTACTAGACATCCAAACTAGATCGATGAGGGAAAATCTAGTACTTACGGGTATTCAGGAAAAGGAGGGAGAAATAACAGAGAATATTATGAAGGACTTCCTGCATACAGCGCTACAAATCCCACTCGAGGCTGTCGATAAAATCCAACTCGAACATGTACATCGTTTCGGAAAAAGAGGACAGAAATATGAGCGCCCAATCGTTGCCAAATTTGCTTTATTTAAGGATAAAGCTATGGTGAAAAGCCTAGGAAAAAGACTTGCTGGCACGAAAATAGGCATGAATGATCAGTTCCTGAGGGAGATTGTAGAAAGGCGCAAAGTTCTGTATCCAATCCTCAAGGAAAACAGATTAAAAGGGAAACGTGTTGCACTAGTGGTGGATAAATTATATATTGACAACCAAATGTTCAGAGACACAAAGACTACTCCATGGCTATTCTAAAAGTTGTAATAGAGGAGTCAAATATTGGAGCACCTGACACTAGCAATGATAGGGTGTTAAAGATAATGATGTTAAATAACATTTATAGTAAGTATAGTATGTTATAAAAGGATAAAACGATATAACAAGCAGAATAATACATATTTAAATACAAATAATTAGAACATGGCTTTGTTGGCGGGAGGTTGTTGTTTTGGCGGATGGTTGTTGTGGTTGGTCCTGTGTTCTCTCTGGCGTCCTTTCCCCCTTGCGGCAGATGTGGATGCGGGTGCGTTTGCACGCTCGGCCCATTTCTTCCGCAGTCAACCATGTGATGTGCATTTTTGTGTTTGAAAAGGTGCGGTGTTAAGTGAGTGAGAGGGGAAATGGTTGCATATCCCAGAGCCGACCGGGGGTCTATGAGCAGGGGTAGTGAGAGAGAGCTTTCAATTTTGTGTAGATGAGGGATATACATTTTCAAATATAGTATACATCTAATCGAATTATTCATTGTCCTATCATGATGGAAAGATCCCTAACCCTATAACCTGGACACCCACCTGAGCGACCCATTCACCAAAGAGAAGTTCCCATCTCTTTTATGGACCTGCTGTGAATATGCAGCCTAAGCAGAGAAATAAATGTGGTCAGAGACATACTTGAGCAGCACCACCCCCTCAAGATTCTGAGCCTGCCTGGCAGGGTTGGTCCTACAAAGCCAGAGCCCCCTGATGGGAGAGCATAATATACAAGGAAATTCTCAAAGCTGCTAATGAGAACCTTGACGACCTTTTACCTAGCCGGTGGGGATTCCGGTGGGGTACGCCCACCCAGGTAGTGGATGTGCTGGCAACACTGGCTGCAGTAACCCATGGGGAGGGGGTCACACTCGGACAATCAGAGAGGGGGTTTATCATTGTGGCCCTGGTGGCACAAAATAATCAAAGGTCTGACCGCATGGAGATGCTTGGGAAAATGGTTACAACATCAGAGTGTTTGTGTCTCAGGTGAAGAGGGTGGATCTGATCTCCATCACCTAGGACTTGACATAGATTAAGTAGATTAATCAAATCTCACATTGTTATATATTTCTGCTCAATCTGCATGCTTTCTCAATCAGCTTTAACTGTATGTGCGCTCGTAAATCAAGTTATTTCTCGAGTTGGGCTCTGGGATATAACAGCCGTTGAGTATCTGATTTTATGGTGGATTGTGGAGGAGGGGGGTTGAGTGTGTTGGAGTATGTGAGTATGTGCGTGTGTGCTTGTCTGGCATCTGTTGTGGGGGGGTGGGGATGTTGGGGGGGAGGGGGGACTATGGGATGGACCACAGGAATTATTTGCTAGTATAATAATTGCTTGAATTAAATGTAATACAATGTCAATCCGGGTTATATGTTAGAATCCTATGCGTGAACTGCCGACATTATTACGCATATTAATTGATAATGATGGAAAATAGGATATGCATAATTTAAAAAAAATAGTTATATAGATATATATATATATATATAGAGGTGAAAGCATTGGAAATGCTTTTGGCGGTTAATCTGCTTCTGTTTTGTGGGTGGCACTGTGTGCTGTTTTCGATGGATGGGTCCTGGCCTCTCAGGGCCTTAGGGATCCGGAGGGACGTGGGTGGGATGCTGATCACTGGGATGACGGCTCAACTTGGGATGGGGAGGGGCTTTAGCGGGGGAATTAGTGGAGAACAATTGAAGGGTTACTCCGTAGCAATGCAAATATCACGGTACAGCTATATGGACACTCAATCATTACGGTATTTTTTATTGGTAAATTTACAAACATATATAATGATAAATAGACTTGAAACTTGTATCTCATTATGGTGTATGGTGAAATAAGTATAGCCAGTTATAATTTTAATGGCTTAGCTGATAATAACAAAAGAAGAACAATATTTACATGGCTCAAAGAGAAGGAATATAATATCTATTGTATACAGGAAACTCATTCAACAATTCGAGATGAAGTAGCGTGGAAAAAATAATGGGGGGATATACTTCTCCCATGGGCAAAGAAATTCAAAAGGGGTGATCTATTAATTAATAGTAATTTCGATCCGAATGTGCAAATTGTCCAAATAGATACGCAAGGTAGATGGATTATTTTAAATATGTTATTGGACCATAAACAGATATGGCTCATTAACCTTCACGGACCAAATAATGATGATCCACAATTCTTTGACAATATATATAATAAATGATCAAGCCTGCAAGCAATCCAAGACAATATTATTATGGTGGGGGATTATAATACTGTTTTAAATAGCTCAATGGACCGTAAAGGAAATCACACCACAAACAATCACCCACATGCTCTTAAGGAAATTGTGAATGTCATGGATACATTAGAACTAGTAGATATATGGAGGCTTAAATATACTGATCTAGTGAGATATACATGGCGGAGACTGAATCAAGCTAGTCGTCTTGACTTCTTTCTTATCTCATTCTCGTTGGCACCAAAGTAAAAAAAAAAGTGTTGATAGGGGACAGAATGCGGTCAGACCATCATATAATAGGCATATAAATTACTCTTACTGAATTTCCACGTGGGCGAGGATATTGGAAATTTAATCAAAGCCTATTGGATGATAATTTATTTATAATTAGAACAAAGGAATTTATAACTGACTTTTTCCAACATAACATAGGTACAGCGAATCCCCTTATTGTATGGGACACCTTTAAATGTTCCTTTAGAGGCCATGCAATTCAGTACTCATCTCGAAAAGCAATTTAGGTCAAAAGAGTTTATACAAAGAAAGGAAAATGAAAGTCTAACAGGACAGATAGATGGCAATAAAAACTGTAACATAGAGGCTCAGAATAAAATAGAGGAAAAACTAAAAGAAATTGAGAAACTTATTCAAGAAAGATCAAGTGTAATATATTATAAAAATAAAGCAAACTGGATGGAATATGGGGAAAAATTCACAAAATTATTTTTTAATCTTCAACACAGGAATGCTACCAAAAAGAACTTAATGAAACTGGTTACAATTGACGGTGTCACCCATAATTCACCAAGTTATATTTTGAAGGAAGAAACAAAGTACTTTAAGCATATGTTTTCTTTTCAGTCGCCTCCATCTCCTCTAACTGAAGCTAATTGTAGAGATTATTTTTCTATTGATAATGTCAAATTAACAGCCACACAGAAAGACTCATGTAAAGGTGAAATTACAGAGGAGGAACTTATGGATGCAATTAAAGACTTTAAGTCTGGGAAAACTCCAGGGTTGGATGGCATACCAGTCGAGGTATACCAAACCTTTTTTGATATACTAAGAGGACTGTTACTAGCATGTTTTAACCACTCCTATGTAAATGGTAGATTATCTCACACTCAAAAAGAAGGTCTGATCTCATTATTACAGAAACAGGATACAAGTGGAAAATATAAAGATCCAGTCCATTTACAAAATTGGAGGCCCCTTACACTTCAGTGTTGTGATGCAAAAATCCTAGCAAAATGTGTAGCGCATAGAATTAAAAATGTATTGTCGGATATTATTCATTCTAATCAGACAGGTTTTTTACATGGAAGATACATTGGAGATAATATAAGGCAAGTATTGGAAACAATAGAACACTATGGAAAATGTGGGAAACCAGGCCTGCTATTCATAGCAGACTTCGAAAAGGCATTTGATAAAGTTCGACTGGGGTTTATATAAAAATGCCTGGAGCATTTCAATTTTGGAGAATCTCTTATAAAATGGGTCAAAATCATGTATTGTAACCCTAGGTGTAAAATAGTAAATAATGGCTATTTCTCAGAAAGTTTTAAACTGTCAAGAGGAGTGAAACAAGGTTGTCCACTATCGGCATATCTATTTATTGTGGCCATCGAGATGTTAGCTATTAAAATCAGATCCAATAATAATATCAGAGGATTAGAAATACAGGGCTTAAAAACAAAGGTGTCATTGTATGCTGATGATTCATGTTTTCTTTTAAATCCACAACTAGAATCCCTCCACAGCCTCATAGAGGATTTAGATACATTTTCTAACCTCTCTGGATTACAACCAAATTATGACAAATGTACTATATTACGTATTGGATCACTAAAAAATACAATTTTACCAATAAAATGGTCTGATGGTGATGTGGATATATTCGGAATACATATCCCAAAGGAAATAAATGATCTCACTTCAATACATTTTAATAGAAAATTAGCAAAAATAGATGAGATCTTACTACCATGGAAAGGAAAATACCTGTCAATTTGTGGAAAAATCACCCTGATTAACTCTTTAGTATTATCCCAGTTTACCTATTTGCTTATGGACTTGCCTACACCTAGCGAACAGTTTTTGAAATTATATGAGAAAAAAATATTCAATTTTATTTGGAACGGCAAGCCAGACAAAATTAAAAGGGCATATTTATATAGAAATTATTACATATTAAAGCATTAGACCTATCACTAAAAGCTTCAGTCATACAAAAGTTATACTTAAATCCGAACTGGTTCTCAAGCAAATTAGTAAGATTGTCTCACCCAATGTTCAAGAAAGGCCTTTTTCCCATTATTCAGATTACAACCTCTCACTTTCAGTTATTTGAAAAGGAAATAATCTCCCAAATATCACTATTTCTAAAACAAGCCACAGAAAGTTGGTTGCAATTTCAATTTAATCCTCCAGAAAAGACAGAACAAATAATGCAACAAATATTGTGGTTAAATTCAAATATACTAATTGACAAAAAACCTTTATTTTTTGACAGAATGTTTAAAAAAGGTATAATCTTCGTAAATGATATCATCGGTAGGACTGGTGGAGTTATGTCGCACATGCAGCTAACAAAAACATATGGAAATGTCTGCTCTACCCAAAATTACAACCAAATAATTGCAGCCTTACCGCAAAAGTGAAAGAGGAAAGTGGAAGGGGGAGAAAGTAAGGAACTTGTCTGTCGGCCATTAAAGAACATAATTGGTTAAGGAAAACTGTGATAAATAAAAAAGTATGTCAGTTTCACTTAAGGACCAAAGGATTGACAGCCGTCCCATAAAGATTACAAAATAGTTGGGGAGAGATCTTTGACGTACCAATCCCATGGCATAGTGTTTATGAACTGACACGCAAAACGACACCGGATTCAAAAATTAGAATCTTTCAATTAAAATTATTATATAAAATTCTTGCTACCAATAGAATGTTATTTATATGGGGGATGCAATCTTCCCAGCTCTGCAGATTTTGCTGTGAAGAGACAGAATCGTTAGATCATTTGTTTTGGTTCTGTCCATTTGTAGCTTGTTTTTGGACACAGGTCCATGAATGGCTAAAGGATTGCAATATTTACCTGGTGCTAACCTTGCAGATAGCATTACCCAATGTTCAAGAAAGGCCTTTTTCCCATTATTCAGATTACAACCTCTCACTTTCAGTTATTTGAAAAGGAAATAATCTCCCAAATAGTATATTTGAATTTAACCACAATATTTGTTGCATTATTTGTTCTGTCTTTTCTGGAGGATTAAATTGAAATTGCAACCAACTTTCTGTGGCTTGTTTTAGAAATAGTGATATTTGGGAGATTATTTCCTTTTCAAATAACTGAAAGTGAGAGGTTGTAATCTGAATAATGGGAAAAAGGCCTTTCTTGAACATTGGGTGATGCTATCTGCAAGGTTAGCTCCAGGTAAATATTGCAATCCTTTAGCCATTCATGGACCTGTGTCCAAAAACAATTTGGGTGATCTGAAAAGTCATAGTCAATCAATCAATAATATAATAATACTTTTAGCAAAAATGTTTATTTTTTATTCACAATCTGTAGAAGCAATGAGAATAGAAAGGTTCAGAACTTTTGTAAAACATCACAGTACGGTTGAAATATACATTTACATTTTATATGGCAAATAGAAATCCTATATGGATGGTGTTAAGAGATAGATGGGAGGTATTGAATAGAGTTGAAGGATGGGACTAATAACAAATAACAACAAATAATAACAAAGATAGCTAATAATGTAAGCATACTGTGTCCATAATAAGTAAATAGGTTGTATGTTGGGAGCTTTTGGGAAAGAGCACAGTTAGAAAGATATGGCATATAGAAGCAAACCGGATGGACATCATGAAAATGATCGGAGAGATTGAGAGTAGAAGAAGTTCAGGAGAAAAAAAAAAATGTATATAAATATATATATAGAATTATTATAAAATTAACTCTGTCCATAAGGTGTAGATAGTAAGTATAGACTGGAAGTAGAGGCCTGGGCATTGTTGTTCACTCATTTACTCCAAGTAGGGAAAGGATGGTGGGGTTGAAAATTAATAAAGGGGAGTATATAAAAAAAAATAACATGGGGGATTGGAAGTGATGCAGACAATTACATTGATAGAAGTTACAATCTATCTGCAATATTAAGCTGATCCATTCCCCCCCCCCCCCCCCCCAAAAAAAAAAAGGAGACGAAAAACGAAAATCCAACCATCACCCCTGGTGAGACAAAACCGTGACTCATCAGTGAACAGCACTTTTTGCCAGTCCTGTCTGGTCCAGCGACGGTGGGTTTGTGCCCATAGGCGACGTTGTTGCCGGTGATGTCTGGTGAGGACCTGCCTTACAACAGGCCTACAAGCCCTCAGTCCAGCCTCTCTCAGCCTATTGCGGAATCTGAGCACTGATGAAGGGATTGTGCATTCATGGTGTAACTCGGGCAGTTGTTGTTGCCATCCTGTACTTGTCCCACAGGTGGGATGTTCGGATGTACCGATCCTGTGCAGGTGTTGTTACATGTGGTCTGCCACTGCGAGGACGATCAGCTGTCCGTCCTGTCTCCCTGTAGCGCTGTCTTAGGCGTCTCACAGTACGGACATTGCAATTTATTTACCTGGCCACATCTGCAGTCCTCATGCCTCCTTGCAGCATGCCTAAGGCACGTTCACGCAGATGAGCAGGGACCTTGGGCATCTTTCTTTTGGTATTTTTCAGAGTCAGTAGAATGGCCTCTTTAGTGTCCTAAGTTTTCATAACTGTGACCTGAATTGCCTACCGTCTGTAAGCTGTTAGTGTCTTAACGACCGTTCCACAGGTGCATGTTCATTAATAGTTTATGGTTCATTGAACAAGCATGGGAAACAGTGTTTAAACCCTTTACAATGAATATCTGTGAAGTTATTTTGATTTTTACGAATTATCTTTGAAAGACAGGGTCCTGAAAAAGGGACGTTTCTTTTTTTTGCTGAGTTTATGAGTACATGGCCATTAATGCCAGATCGTTCTTCAAGATGTTCAAATGTTCATAGATGACCAGCAGGGTCAAATAATAATCACTGTGGTTATAGAGGTTGCAACAGGTTAGCACCTCAGGAGTAAATGACAGTTGCCTTTTCATAGTTGAGCATTCAGAGGTCGAGACAGCAAGTGT
Organism: Coregonus lavaretus; assembly: GCF_964263955.1. Classification (NCBI taxonomy): domain Eukaryota; kingdom Metazoa; phylum Chordata; class Actinopteri; order Salmoniformes; family Salmonidae; genus Coregonus; species Coregonus lavaretus. Next base: position 96,470 of record NW_028163412.1, read on the forward strand.
GGTAGAGAGAGAGAGAGAGAGAGAGAAAGAGAGAGGGTCAAAACAGCAGGTTTGGGACAAGGTCGCACGTCCGGTGAACAGGTCAGGGTTCCATAGCAGCACGACAAGGTTGGATGTCCGGTGGAGCATGTATCAATACTGATAGGATCGAAAGAAAGGGAGCGCTGCTCTCGGATCAGTTTTCTCCATTCAAATCTTTCCTTAACATTATAATTATTGCACGATGCTGATAACGGATCAGCTCCTAGAGAGATATTACCACCTACGGCTGCAAATATTGAGGCAGCTTTTTCTAAATCACAGATTCGGCACATCATTGGGCACATGTTAGGCTACACATCATGAAATATATTGAGACAAATTACAGACTGTAGCCTCCAAGTAGCAAAATAGAACACAATTAATTGAACATTGAATATATTTCAATTTGATTGAAATAGGACTATAGCCTACGTTTTATATTGTAATGCAGTCATCTCGATTTTCATTTGAAACAAATTTGTATAAGTCCCTTGTTTGAATCAATTGCAAAGACATTGGCAACTTTGTATTTGTACTCAACTTTGTTCTGAATTTATCGGCGGTCACAGAGAGACAGATAAACCATGTGATTCTATGTTTAGTGGAGATCTTCTGTGTATAAAGTCACACGGAAGAGCAAAAAAGCATCTATGATGCTCCTAGGAAGATTATAACCATGAACTTAGCCTTTCTCTGAGAGTGAGGCAGATATATTATTACTGTGTAAAACCTAGCAGTACTACTTATTTCTCTGTGAGTAAGGCAGATATGTAGCATTTTGCAAAAAGAAACATGATTATTTGTCTCTCTGAAATGAAACCATCAAGTGATAGATTTTAAACAAATACATATCTGTCATTGAACAACCTCATGCCATGATTAGATAGTGAGAAAACACACCAATCTCTTTCATAATTTCTTTAAACAATAAAAGCTAATTGACCAACATTTCTGAAAATGGATATATAGCGTTTTGGAATGAAACTCTTGTTTCCCCATCTGAGCTCAGAGTAGATGAGAGACGTAATGTTTGTCTCTGTTGTGTTGAAGTTCAATTAAGCAGGAGAGACCAGCCTCCCCTGTACCCAGCTGTGTGTCCATGAAGAGTGACTGGTCTATGGTTCAACCTCTAAACTTTAGAGAGGGAGGCTTTTCTACTGAACAAAGGTAAGAATAACTCATGGGTCATGGTCAGTGAGTTAAACAACACTGTCTCTAGTCATTTCTCCTCTCCCATTTTCCTATTTATTTTAGTTGTTTTCAAAATCCATAGGCTAATCCTTTTTTCCATTTTCATAGTCCTGAAACAATATTAAACAAACACAACATTCCCTCCCTGTGTGTGTGTGTGTGTGTGTGTGTGTGTGTGTGTGTGTGTGTGTGTGTGTGTGTGTGTGTGTGTGTGTGTGTAATCTCATGTTTTGTCCACAGAAACCAACAGGAGAGATCAGAGTCAGAGATTCTCAGTGGTCAGTCTTCCCAGAGTCATCAAACAGACCTGTCCTCCATATTCAGTGTAGGTGGTCCTGTTATGTACATTTGTTTTTGATCTGTCAATCATTCATTAATGTGTTAATGAGAAAGCATTTAGTCTCTTGCTTAACTTATTTACTTGATTTATTTCAGTTGCTTGAAGAGAATATTATGACATTTGTGAAGAAGGAGCTGAAGATGTTCAAGAGGATTCTTAGTCCAGAACTCCCAGAAGGCTTTGAGAGTCAGAAGCAGGATAAGGAAGTGGTGGATGCTGAAGATGAGAAGCAGGAGAGCAGTGCCAGAGAGGGGGCTCTGAAGATCACACTGCACGTCCTCAGGAAAATGAACCAGAAGGAGCTTGCTGACACACTGGAGAAAAGTAAGAGCTGTCTGCCTCATGTTGAATGCTGTTTTAGAACAAACATTTAAAAGCTGTAGCTAAAGTACAGCTAAAGTAGCTGTGTGACTAAATGATATTGTAGCAGCCTTAACACAACACCTAGTGACCTCATCAAGTAGCAGCAGGGATGTGTTGTGGTGATTCATTTAGACAGAGAGAGAGAGAGAGAGAGAGAGAGAGAGAGAGAGAGAGAGAGATAATACTAACAATAATATAATCAGTCACACCAGTTTGTAATGCATTATGAAAACATTTACATTTCAGTCATTTAGCAGACGCTCTTATCCAGAGCGACTTACAGTTAGTGAGTGCATACACTTTTTTTTTCTTCATACTAGCCCCCCGTGGGAATCGAACCCACAACCCTGGTGTTGCAAGCGCCATGCTCTACCAACTGAGCTACAGGGGACCTTAAATTTGCACATTTAGAGACAGAGGAGAGAGAGAGAGAGAGAGAGAGAGAGAGAGAGAGAGAGAGAGAGAGAGAGAGAGAGAGAGAGAGAGAGAGAGAGAGAGAGAGAGAGAGAGAGAGAGAGAGAGAGAGAGAGAGAGAGAGAGAGAGAGAGAGAGAGAACATTAATAATACCATCAATAAGAGATTTATACATTTTTTACATTTACATTTCAGTCATTTAGCAGACAGTCAGTTAAGCGAAGAAATTATTATAATTTAACATTTTATAACAGTCCTACTATACTGTTGGCATTAAAACAGACATAATATTAATATCCTTTGTGTTATTTCTTCATTCAGATGAGCTTGCTGTGATTTTCAAACGTGAACTCAAATCTAATCTAAAGAAGAAGTTTCAATGTGTATTTGAGGGGATCGCTAAACAAGGAAACCCAACACTTCTCAACAAGATCTACACAGAGCTCTACATCACAGAGGGTGGAACAGGAGAGGTCAATAATGAACATGAGCTGAGACAGATTGAGACAACAACCAGGAAACAAGCAAGACCAGAGACTGCAATCAAATGTAACGACATCTTCAGACCCTTAACTGGACAAGACAAACTTATCAGAACTGTGCTGACAAAGGGAGTCGCTGGCATTGGAAAAACAGTCTCTGTGCAGAAGTTCATTCTGGACTGGGCTGAAGGAAAAGCAAATCAGGATGTCCAATTTGTATTTTCATTCCCTTTTCGGGAGCTGAATTTGATGAACGGGGAAAAACACACTTTGATTGAACTTCTCAGTCACTTCTCAATGGAAACCAAAGAATCAAGAATCTCCAACTACGACAAGTACAAAGTTCTGTTCATCTTTGATGGTCTGGATGAGTGCCGACTGCCCCTAGACTTCCAGAAGAACAAGATCTGTTGTGACGTCACAAAGTCAACCTCAGTGGATGTTCTGCTGACAAATCTCATCAAGGGAAATCTGCTTCCCTCTGCTCTCCTCTGGATAACTACCCGACCTGCAGCAGCCAATAAGATCCCTTCAGTGTGTGTTGACCAGGTGACAGAGGTACGAGGGTTCAATGACCCACAGAAGGAGGAGTACTTCAGGAAGAGATTCAGTGATGAGGACCTGGCCAGCAGAATCATCTCACACATAAAGACATCAAGGAGCCTCCACATCATGTGCCACATTCCAGTCTTCTGTTGGATTTCTGCAACAGTCCTTGAACACATGTTGAAACATAAGAGAGAAGAGATGCCCAAAACTCTGACTGAGATGTTCATACACCTTGTGGAGTTTCATACCAAACAGAAGAATGAAAAGTATCTTTGGAAAGAAGAGACAGGTCCACACTGGAATAAAGAGAGCATTCTGTCACTGGGAAAACTGGCTTTTCAACAGCTCGTGAAGGGCAATCTGATTTTCTATGAAGAAGATCTGAAAGAGGCTGGCATTGATGTCAATGAAGCCTCAGTGTACTCAGGATTGTGCACACAGCTCTTTAAAGAGGAATGTGGGCTGTACCAGGACAAGGTGTACTGCTTCGTGCATCTGAGCATTCAGGAGTTTCTGGCTGCTGTATATGTGTTCCTCTCATTCATCAACAACAATGACAATCTAATGGCAAAACCTCAATCAACGTCCAATAACTTTTCTGTGAGGATCAGACACAAGCATAAAGTTACTGTCTACAAGAGTGCTGTGGATAAAGCCTTACAAAGTGAGACAGGAAACCTGGACCTGTTCCTCCGCTTCCTTCTGGGCCTCTCACTGGAGTCCAATCAGAAGCACTTACGAGGTCTACTGACAAAGACAAGAAGCAGCTTACAGAGCCATGAAGAAACAGTCAAGTACATCAAGGAGAAGATCAGGGAGAATCCCTCTCCAGAGAGGTGCATCAATCTGTTCCACTGTCTTAATGAACTGAATGACCATTCTCTAGTGGAAGAGATCCAAAGATACCTGAGATCAGGAAGTCTGTCAAAAGTCAAACTGTCACCTGCACAGTGGTCAGCTCTGGTCTTTGTGTTGCTGACTTCAGAAAAGGAGCTGGATGTGTTTGACCTGAAGAAATACTCCAGATCAGAGGAAGGTCTTCTGAGGCTGCTGCCAGTGGTCAAAGCCTCCAGATCTGCTCTGTGAGTACATAACATGACATTTAAGTACTAATCATCAGGAAGAAATATTCAGTTTAGAGAAATATATGTATTATTGAAAAACATATTGAATCACTGCATTGATGTTCACATTAGTATAACAATATGACCATACAATTCTAGGAGACGGAAGATGAATCTATATGTTGTTTAAGAGAATAAACCAAATGCATCTGCCATTGTCCTACTACACTACTGGTGTTAAATTAACAGTTTGTGAAATCATGATGATCTCTTTGTCAGGCTGTCAGGCTGTGGAGTCACAGAGGAAGGCTGTGCTTCTCTGGTCTCAGCTCTGAAGTCAAACCCCTCACACCTGAGAGAGCTGGATCTGAGTAACAATGACCTGAAGGATTCAGGAGTGAAGCTGCTCTCTGCTGGACTGGGGAATCCCCACTGTAAACTGGAGACTCTGAGGTCAGTATTCCTGTATCACTCAATGAACACACATACACTGGACACACACTGGACACACACACACACCCAGGACACACATACTATACACACACACACTGGACACACACACACACTAGACACACACCCTGGACACACACTCATTGGACAACACACACACACACACTGGACACACACACAAACACACACTGGACACACACACCCATTGGACAACACACACACACACACTGGACACACACACTAGACACACAACCTGGACACACACACATACACACACTGGACACACTCATTGGACAACACACACACACACACTGGACACACACACAAACACACACTGGACACACACACACACTGGACACACACACACACAAATATTAATTTAGTAGTGTTTAGAAACATGTTATCTACTGTTAATAATGATACATTCATTCATTTATATACAGTACCAGTCAAAAGTTTGGACACACCTACTCATTCAAGAGTTTTTCTTTATTTTTACTATTTTTTACATTGTAGAATAATAGTGAAGACATCAAAACTATGAAATATCACATATGGAATCATGTAGTAGCCAAAAAAGTGTTAAACAAATGAAAATACATTTTATATTTGAAAATCTTCAAATAGCCACCCTTTGCCTTGATGACAGCTTTGCACACTCTTGGCATTTTCTCAACCAGCTTCACCTGGAATGCTTTTCCAACAGTCTTGAAGGAGTTCCCACATATGCTGAGCACTTGTTGGCTGCTTTTCCTTCACTCTGCGATCCAACTCATCCCAAACCATCTCAATTGGGTTGAGGTTGGGTGATTGTGGAGGCCAGGTCATCTGATGCAGCACTCAATCACTGTCCTTCTTGGTCAAATAGAGGTGTGTTGAGTCATTGTCCTGTTAAAAAACAAATGATAGTCCCACTAAGCTTAAACCAGATGGGATGGCGTGACGCTTCAGAATGCTGTGGTAGCCATGCTGGTTAAGTGTCGTTAAATTCTAAATAAATCACAGACAGTGTCACCAGCAAAGCACCCCCACACCATAACACCTCCTCCTCTATGCTTTACGGTTTGAAATACACATGCAGAGATCATCCGTTCACCCACACCACGTATCACAAAGACACGGCGGTTGGAACCAAAAATGTCCAATTTGGACTCCAGACCAAAGAACAAATGTCCACCGGTGTAATGTCCACTGCTCGTGATTCTTGGCCCAAGCAGGTCTCTTCTTCTTATTGGTGTCCTTTAGTGGTGATTTCTTTACAGCAATTCGACCATGAAGGCCTGATTCACACAGTCCCCTCTGAACAGCTGATGTAGAGATGTGTCTGTGACTTGAACTTTGTGAAGCATTTATTTGGGCTGCAATTTCTGAGGCTGGTAACTCTGGGTCTTCCATTCCTGTGGTGGTCCTAATGAGAGCCAGTTTCATCATAGCGCTTGATGGTTTTTGCGACTGCATTTGTTCTTAAAGTTCTTAAAATGTCCCGTATTGACTGACCTTCATGTCTTAAAGTAATGATGGACTGTTGTTTCTCTTTGCTTATTTGAGCTGTTCTTGCCATAATATGGACTTGGTCTTTTACCAAATAGGGCTATCTTCTGTATACCCCCCTACCTTGTCACAGCACAACTGATTGGTTCAACCACATTGAGAAGGAAAGAGATTCCACAAATTAACTTTTAAGAAGGCACACCAGTTAATTGAAATGCATTCCAGGTGACTACCTCATGAAGCTGGTTGAGAAAATGCCAAGAGTGTGCAAAGCTGTCATCAAGGCAAAGGGTGGCTATTTGAAGAATCTCAAATATAACATACATTTTAATTTGTTTAACACTTCTTTGGTTACTACATGATTCCATATGTGTTATTTCATAGTTTTAATGTCTTCACTATTATTCTTCAATGTAAAAATTAGTTGTTGTTTTTTTTACAAATTTGAATGAGTAGGTGTGTTCAAACTTTTGACTGATAGTGTATATATACATATATGAATAGATATGGCAGGTTTCAGGACTCTGATGTATCTGAAAATGTTTTTAAAATATATTTTCACCACCAAAGAATAGCAGTGTGGTTTTAATATGATTTTACTCTTGCAGGCTGTCAGGCTGTCTAGTCGCAGAGGAAGGCTGTGATTCTCTGGTATCAGCTCTGAAGTCAAACCCCTCACACCTGAGAGAGCTGGATCTGAGTAACAATGACCTGAAAGATTCAGGAGTGAAGCTGCTCTCTGCTGGACTGGGCAATCCCCACTGTAAACTGGAGACTCTGAGGTCAGTATTCCTGTAGTTGGTCAACAAGTGATAACTGTTCACCAGATCCACATGTGTTTACCAGGCACACATAGTCCGCACCATATGTGTTTGGACAGTGAAGCTTACAGTTTTAAATTTGACACTATGCTCCAGCATCTTGGATTTGAGATAAAACGTTTCATATTAGGCAACAGTATGTAATGTCACCTTTTATTTGATGTTAATGGTGAGAGGTTAGCATGTTTTGTTGTATCCTCTGTAACTCTCTCACTCATTATTATTCATGATTCATTCATAATTTTTCTTAATCATGACATCATTAGGATTAATTTAGTAGTGTTTAGAAACATGTTATCTAATCACTTAGACAGAAAATTACTCCAGTCATCATCCACCATTCAGTTACTGTTGGGCAAAACATAACCCAAAACACAACCAAAACAAACTGCAAATGCAACCAACGAGTTAGGGACCAAATACTCAACTTTTGACTACTTTAATGCATTATAAGTGAATTGGTCAGAATACTTATGACTTCTTCAAATGGGGGACTAGATACATAAAGTGCTTTCATTTCTAAATGGTGAAACAGATATGTATGAAAATACCCTCAAATAAACGGTGACATTATATACTGTCACCTCATATGAAACATTTAATCTGAAATCCAAAATGCTGGAGTACAGAGCCACATTTAAAATGTTATCTTTGTCAAAATAGATATGGTTTGGACTGTATACTCAATACAATCTAAATCTGATACCTCACTGTCTGTCTTTTGACTGATACTGCTTTTTAAACTGCTCTTGGTCAGTCTACTCAAATATTTGTACTATACATGTTTCTCTCTACAATCAATATATGATCGTTTCTAATAATGAAACATTAATTAATTTATTAATAGATATGGCAGGTTTCAGGACACTGATATATCTGAAAATGTTGAAAAAATATTTTGCCACTCTATTTTGACCACCAAAGAATAGCAGTGTGGTTTTAATATGATTTGACTCTTTGCAGGCTTTCAGGCTGTCTAGTCACAGAGGAAGGCTGTGCTTCTCTGGTCTCAGCTCTGAAGTCAAACCCCTCACACCTGAGAGAGCTGGATCTGAGTAACAATGACCTGAAGGATTCAGGAGTGAAGCTGCTCTCTGCTGGACTGGGGAATCCCCACTGTAAACTGGAGACTCTGAGGTCAGTATTCCTGTAGTTGGTCAACAAGTGATAACAGTTCACCAGATCCACATGTGTTTACCAGGCACACATAGTCCACACCATATGTGTTTGGACAGTGAAGCTTACAGTTTAACATTTGGTTCTATACTCCAGCATTTTGGATTTGAGATAAAACGTTTCATATTAGGTGACATTACAGAATGTCACCTTTTATTTGAGGTTAATGGTGAGAGGTTAGCATGTTTTGTTGTAGCCTCTGTAACTTTCTCACTCATTATTATTCATGATTCATTCATTATTTTTCTTAATCATGGCATCATCAGGATTCATTTAGTAGTGTTTAGAAACATGTTATCTACTCACTTAGACAGAAAATTACTCCAGTCATCATCCACCATTCAGTTACTATTGGACAAAACATAACCCAAAACACAACCAAAACAAACTGCAAATGCAACCAACGAGTTAGGGACCAAATACTCAACTTTTAACTACTTTAATACACTATAAGTGAATTGGTCAGAATACTTATGACTTCTTCAAATAGGGGGACTAGATACATAAAGTGCTTTCATTTCTAAACGGTGAAACAGATATGTATTAAAATACCCTCAAATAAAAGGTGACATTATATACTGTCACCTCAAATGAAACATTTGATCTCAAATCCAAAATGCTGGAGTATAGAGCCACATTTAAAATGTCATCTTCACTGTCAAAATAGATATCGTGTGGACTGTATTCTCAATACAATCTAAATCTGATACCTCACTGTCTGTCTTTTGACTGATACTGCTTTTTAAACTGCTCTGGTCAGTCAACTCAAATATTCGTACTATACATTTTTCTCTCTACACACAATATTATGATTTTTTCTAATAATTATATAGATATGGCAGGTTTCAGGACACTGGTATAAATGAAAATGTTGAAAAAAAATACTGCCACTATTTTCACCACCAAAAAATTGCAGTGTGGTTTTAATATGATTTGACTCTTTGCAGGCTGTCAGGCTGTCTAGTCACAGAGGAAGGCTGTGCTTCTCTGGTCTCAGCTCTGAAGTCAAACCCCTCACACCTGAGAGAGCTGGACCTAAGTAACAATGACCTGAAGGATTCAGGAGTGAAGCTGCTCTCTGCTGGACTGGGGAATCCCCACTGTAAACTGGAGACTCTGAGGTCAGTATTCCTGTAGTTGGTCAACAAGTGATAACTGTTCACCAGATCCACATGTGTTTACCAGGCACACATAGTCCACACCATATGTGTTTGGACAGTGAAGCTTACAGTTTTACATTTGGTGCTATGCTCCAGCAATTTGGATTTGAGATCGAATGTTTCATATTAGGCAACAGTATATAATGTCACCTTTTATTTAAAGGTATTCATACATATCTCTGTTACTGTTTAGAAATGAAAGGACTTTATGTATCTATTTCTCCCATTTGAAAAAGTCTTAATAATTTGGACATATTCACTTATAATGTATTAAAGTAGTCATAAGTTTAGTATTTGGTCCCATATTCCTTACCTGCAGTGATTACATCAAGCTTGTGATTCTACAAACTTGTTGAATGCAATTGCAGTTTGTCTTGGTTGTGTTTTGGATGATGTTTTTCCCAATAGAAACTGAATGTTGAATAATGTCCTGTCATTTTGGAGTCACTTCACTTGTATTGTCAGTAAGAATAGAAGATGTTTCTGAACACTTCTACATTCATGTGGATACTACCATGATTATGAATAATCATGAATGAATCGTGAATGATGATGAATGAGAAAGTTACAGAGGAACAAGGATCATACTGTCACACTCTGGCTCCGGGACTGTGTTGTTTGAGCCAGGGTGTATTCATTTGGTTGTGTTGGGTTAGGGTGTGTTCATTTGTTGTGTTTGGTTTTGGTTTTGTTTCCGTGTTTGGTCAGTGACTCCCAATCGGAGGTAACGAGTGTCAGCTGTCGGCTCGTTATCTCTGATTGGGAGCCATATTTATACTGTCTGTTTTCACCTTGGGGTTGTGGGTTTTTGTTCCGTATCAGTCTTTGTCACTGTGGACTTCACGTATCGTCATTGTTTGTTGTTTTGGTGTCCTATACTTTAATATAATAAAGTCATGTTCGCTCAACGCGCTGCGCTTTGGTCTCCCTCATTGGACGATCGTGACACATACCCCCTCTGTTATTGGTAATGGTGGGAGGTTAGCATGTTTTGTTGTAGCCTCTGTAACTTTCTCACTCATTATTATTCATGATTCATTCATGATTTTTCTTAATCATGGCATCATCAGGATTAATTTAGTAGTGTTTAGAAACATGTTATCTACTCACTTAGACAGAAAATTACTCCAGTCATCATCCACCATTCAGTTACTATCGAGCAAAACATAACTCAAAACACAACCACAACAAACTGCAAATGCAACCAACGAGTTAGGGACCAAATACTCAACTTTTGACTACTTTAATACGCTATAAGTGAATTGGTCAGAATATTTATGACTTCTTCAAATGGGGGGCCTGATACATAATGTGCTTTCATTTCTAAATGGTGAAACAGATATGTATTAAAATATCCTCAAATAAAAGGTGACATTATATACTGTCACCTCATTTGAAACATTTGATCTCAAATCCAAAATGCTGGAGTATAGAGCCACATTTAAAATGTTAGCTTCACTGTCAAACTAGATATGGTGTGGACTGTATACTCAATACAATCTAAATCTGATACCTCACTGTCTGTCTTTTGACTAATACTGCTTTTTAAACTGCTCTGGTCAGTCTACTCAAATATTTGTAATATGCAATTTTCTCTCTACACACAATATTATGATTTTTTCTAATAATTATATATATATGGCAGGTTTCAGGACACTGGTATAAATGAAAATGTATAAAAAAATATACTGCCACTATTTTCACCACCAATGAATAGCAGTGTGATTTTAATATGATTTGACTCTTTGCAGGCTGTCAGGCTGTCTAGTCACAGAGGAAGGCTGTGCTTCTCTGGCCTCAGCTCTGAAGTCAAACCCCTCACACCTGAGAGAGCTGGACCTGAGCTACAATCACCCAGGAGACTCAGGAGTCAGACTGCTCTCTGCTGGACTGGAGGATCCACACTGCAGACTGGAGAAACTCAAGTATGTAGAGGGTTTATGTCAATGTTCATATCAGACATGTTGGAGTTATCAGGCTAGTTAAGACAAACATTCTGACCACCACTTGGACTAAGTTATATAAAGACTGTGTGTGTGTGTGTGTGTGTGTGCAGTGTGTCCGGTGTGTGTGTGTGTGTGTGTGTCCAGTGTGTGTGTGTCCAGTGTGTGTGTGTCCAGTGTGTGTGTGTGTGTGTCCAGTGTGTGTGTGTGTGTGTCCACGTGTATCAGTACACACACTGGACACACACAAACACTGGACAAACACACACACTGGACACACACACACAAACACACTGGACACACACACACATTTGACACACACTAGACACACACACACACACACACTGGGGACACACACACACACACACTCACACTGGACACACACACATACACTGGACAAACACACACACTGGACACACACACACACACACACACACACAAACACACTGGACACACACACTGGACACACACACACTGGACACACTGGACACTTCTGACTTCACTGGACACACTGGACAGACACACACACACACACACACAAACACACTGGACACACACACACTGGATACACACTGGACACACACTGGACACACACACACACAAACAGTGGACACACACATTCACTTGACAAACACACACAAACTGAACACACACACACAAACACACACACACACTGGACACACACTGGACACACACACACTGGACACACACACACACAGGACACACACAAACTGGACACACACACACACACACACACTGGACACACACACACACACACACACACACACACACACACACACACACACACACACACACTGGACACACACAAACTGGACACACACACACACAAACAGGACACACACACACACACACAGACACACACACACACACTGGACACACACACTGGACACATACACACACACACACAGACAAACATTCTTACCACCGCTTGTACAAAGTTATATGCTGAATGTGTGTGTGAGTGTCCAGTGTGTGTGTGTGTGTGTGTGTAAGTGTGTGTGTGTGTGTGTGTGTGTGTGTGTGTGAGAGTGTGTGTGTGTGAGTTCAGGTGTATCCCTCAATGACTGTCTGTTCTTCTGCTTACCGCTACAGTGTGGAACATGGTGGAGAGAACACAATGAAACCTGGACTTAGAAAATGTGAGTGTTGACTGCTGTGAAGAATATGACTAAGAATAAGTCTTAATTCAAGTCAAAGTCAAAGACCACCATCATTACTTACTTGGTCATATTAAATATCAGCTGTAGTTCTACAGAAGCACAAATCAGGGACATCAAAGTTTACAAAGAGTTGCTTTGACAATGTGTGTGTCTGTGTGTGTGGCGTGTTTGTGTTACTTTAGAAATGTGTGTGTGTGTATCCAGTGTGTGTGTATGTGTGTGTTCAGGATGTGTGTGTGTGTGTTCAGGATGTGTGTGTGTGTGTGTGTGTGTGTATTCAGGATGTGTGTGTGTTTGTGTGTTTGTTCAGGTTGTGTGTGTGTTCAGTTTGTGTGTGTGTGTGTGTGTGTGTGTTCAGGATGTGTGTGTGTGTGTCCAGTGTGTGTGTGTGTTCAGGATGTGTGTGTGTGTGTGTGTGTGTGTGTATTCAGGATGTGTGTGTGTTTGTGTGTTTGTTCAGGTTGTGTGTGTGTTCAGTTTGTGTGTGTGTGTGTAATGAATGGGAATAAGTGTGTTTTATATTACCATACAGTATAACATATGATCATTCAACAAGTCTCAAGTTACCTTAACTTCTCCTTTTGATACCTAGAAACATCTACATTAAATGAATTAGTGAAAAGTGAGTTAACGTTCTAATGTGAATGATGATGATTTCTAATATTGTGTCTGGTTTCATCCATCAGATGTCTGTGATCTCACACTGGACCTAAACACAGTAAACAGACTCCTCTCTCTGTCTGAGGAGAACAGAAAGGTGACATGGAGGAGAGAGAAGCAGCCGTATCCTGATCACCCAGAGAGATTTGAGGACAGGGAACAGGTGCTGTGTAGAGAGGGTCTGACTGGACGCTGTTACTGGGAGGTAGAGTGGAGTGGGAGAGAGGCTGATATAGGAGTGACATATAAAGGAATCAGCAGGAGAGGATGGGGTAGTGACTGTAGGCTTGGATGTAATGACAAGTCCTGGAGTCTGTTCTGCTCTGACAACAGTTACTCTGCCTGGCACAATAATAAGTCCACTACCATAGACGTCCCCTCCTCCAGCTCCCACAGAGTAGGAGTGTATCTGGACTGGCCAGCCGGCACTCTGTCCTTCTACAGAGTCTCCTCTGACACACTGACCCACCTGAACACATTCCACTCCACATTCACTGAGCCCCTCTATCCAGGGTTTAGGGTTCATGTTGACTCCTCAGTGTCCCTGTAAATAATAACCATGGTAACACTGGACACACACACACACACACACTGGGAACACACACATACTGGACACACAAACACTGGACACACACACACACATTCTGAACACACACACACACTGGACACACACACACACAGAGAACACACACACACACTGGACACACACACACACACACACACACACTGGACAAACACACACACACACACAGGACACACACTCATACACATTGGACACACACATACACACTGGAAACAAACACACAGGACACACATACACACTGGACACACACAAACACACAGGACACACATACACACTGGACACACACAAACACACAGGACACACACACAGGACAATCACACACACTGGACACACACACACACGCACACTGGACACACACACACACCTGACACACACACACACACACACACACACACACACACAGGACATACACACAGGACACACACACACTGGACACACACACCTGACACACACACACACACACACACACACACAGGACCACACACAGGACACACACACATACGCTGGACACACACACACTGGACACACAAACACATACACACTGGACACACACACCTGACACACACACACACAGGACACACACATTGGACACACACACACACACACACACTGGACACACACACTCACACACACTGGACACACACACACACACAGGACACACACACACAGGACACACACACACACACTGGACACACACACAGGACACACACACACACACACCTGACACACACACAGGACACACTCACACACACTGGACACAAACAAACACACACACACACACACACACACACACACACACACACACACACACACTCACACTGGACCCACACACATACATACTGGACACACACACACACACACGACACACACACATACACACTGGACACACACACACCTGACACACACACACACACACTGGATACACACACACAGGACACACACACACTGGACACACACTCAAACACACTGGACACACACACTGGACACTCACACTCACACACACTGGACACACACACATACACACTGGACACACACACATACACACTTACACACACACTCACACACTGGACACACACACACACACACAGGACACACACACACTGGACACACACACACACACTGGACACACACACACTCACACACACTGGACACACACACACACACACTGGACACACACACTGGACACTCACACTCACACACACTGGACACACACACAGACACTGGACACACACACATACACACTTACACACACACTCACACACACTGGACACACACACACACTGGACACACACACTCACACACTCGCACACACTGGACACACACAAACACACACACACACTGGACCCACACACATACACACTGGACACACACACACATACACACTGGACAGACACACATACGCTGGACACACACACACTGGACAACCACACACATACACACTGGACACACACACACAGGACACACACACACACACACACACTGGACACACACACTCACACACACTGGACACACACACACACACTGGACACACACACACTGAACACACACACACACACACTGGACACACACTCATTTCTATGTGTAGGATTTTGATGAAAGGAAATCGCATATAGCCTACTGGACAGGACTTTCTCTGTGTCTATTTCCAGCCCTGCCATTTCTACCTGTCCTGATCTAGTGTTTCACCCCTGACCTCCTCACACCATCTCACTGTCCATGTCTGCTTTTAGCTCCCACCTCTACTTCACTGTGTTATAATGGACCTTATGCTTGTTATGTCACCTCTGTAACCAGTTATCAAACATACTGACCTTTCTGACCCTATCCCATGGCTCTACTTTCTACAACTGAACATTTAAATTCCTCTATGAGTTTTGTTTAGTGTCCATTTACTTATCTATGTATTTTTTGTATATTGGGGTTGTGCTGCAGAGCATCATGGGGGTTTGTATGTGTTGAGATGATCACGTTCCAGATAAATGGTTGAACTGATTCCTGTCTCCTGTCTCATCATTATTGAATTGTTATACAGACGTGGTTATGAAACCCACGAGACATAACAAAAGATTGGTGATGAGTAAGTCTGAATCTACAGGAACTATTCTGTCTGGAAGAAGTGGGTTTTTACAACTGTTTAAAACTGTTATTTTCTGTGGTCCAGAAAAGGCTAATGTTAGCACAGTGTATTGCTAGCAGAGGCAAGTGCATAGTCTAGCTAGCTAAGAAAGAGAGTTAACATCGTCATGATGTCAGAAAAGGACTGGAGACGGACGTCGGAGCGGGAAAACAAAATGATTAAAAGGGAGGAATATACAGTGATTAAAGGAAAGGACATTTATTCAACTGTGAAGATGAACTTTGGAATAAAAAATTGCTAAATGAGTGAATTTATGAGGAAACGTCAGTGAGTGAAGTGAATGAAGATCACGTGACTGAGGAAAATATTGCTGTGGTTGAGGACAATATTGAAGTGAGTGACAATCAGGAGCTTATTGAGAAATGAACAATTATTGGAATTGATGGAAACATTGGACAGTTTGATAAAAGTATTGAACAGTGGAGCTCATATACAGAACGGTTTGAATATTTTGTTCTTGTAAATGACATGGATGAGGACAACATTGTGCCTACATGTTTTAGTGTAATGGGGCCAAAGACATTTAATTTACTAGGCAGCCTGCTACAGCCAGACAGAACAGGTAATAAGACGTATGGGGATATTGTGGAGATACTTAAAGGACATTTTTCACCAGAACCACTAGTTAATGCTGAAAGGTTCAGGTTCCACAGGAGACATCAGGAAGAGGGAGAATCAGTAACAATGTTTGCTGCTGCATTAAAGAAACTACCAGAAAACTGTGAGTTTAATGCTGTTCTAAATGACATCATTAGAGACAGACTAGTATGTGGGCTACGGAGTGAAGCTACACAAAAGAGACTGTTGACTGAAAGTCATCTGACCTTGGCAAAGGACATTGGAATCAGTGTGTCCATGGAACTAGCTGCTAAAGAGGCTCACCAGTTGAGTTCATCAGGAACTTAGTGGGTTCATCTAACAATCCTAATCATCAGCTGATACATTTTAATCTCATACCTTCCACCTAGAAAACATCATTTAATAGAAATCACAACCGCTCCTCTGTGTGATCTATATAATCAAGGTGCCTTGGGCTCCTTTAATTATATGTACTGGGAGTGACCAGGGGACATGTTTTGGAAAGAGGTATCCTCATACCTTGTTCCCCCTAACTGTTATTACTGAATGATAATTCACCACTGTCATTACAGCAAAGACGTATAATGTTGTCAGGTTGGACAGCAGCTAAAAAGATGTTGGAACTAAGATGGCAACCACCACACCTCATTGGATCAGCACTTTTATAGATATCATTTATTTAGAACTATCCACTGCTAGGATCCATGGGGCTAGCCAAACAACAATTGCAGCTGAAACCATAAAATAACTCCTGTAATGGGTTTTACCCAACAGATTGAACGTTCATTATAATTTTTGTGCAAATCTGTACCTTGATTTAGTATTTAATTTAATGGAGATCAGGTTGGGTGGGTTGGGGTGGTCCCAGGAGGGGTTGGAGGGTGGGTTGGGGTGGTCCCAGGAGGGGTTGGAGGGTGGGTTGGGGTGGTCCCAGGAGGGGTTGGAGGGTGGGTTGGGATGGTCCCAGGAGGGGTTGGAGGGTGGGTTGGGGTGGTCCCAGGAGGGGTTGTAGGGTGGGTTGGGGTGGTCCCAGGAGGGGTTGAAGGGTGGGTTGGGGTGGTCCCAGGAGGGGTTGGAGGGTGGGTTGATGCAGCTGAGGTGGGTGATTGTATATGTGGTTTATTATAAATGTATTTATCTGCAATAACTAGTTTCCATAATATACTGATATATATTTTAACAATATTGTGTCTCTAGCTGTATAACCATTCCTGCTGCTATTTGTTCTTGTCTGTGTTCCTTTGAAAATAAATAAAAAGTTAATCATAAAAAAAGGAAAAGTGCACAGAGTTTCAACTGAAAATCAGAGAACGGGAAATCAAGTCACATGCTTCCACTGTGGCAAGGAGGGACATCAGGCTTCTACATGCTGGTGGAAGGACATGGATTGTCCAGCCTGTGGTAAAAAGGGACATCAGGCTTCTACATGCTGGTGGAAGGACATGGATTGTCCAGCCTGTGGTAAAAAGGGACAACAGGCTTCTACATGCTGGTGGAAGGACATGGATTGTCCAGCCTGTGGTAAAAAGGGACATCAGGCTTCTACATGCTGGTGGAAGGACATGGATTGTCCAGCCTGTGGTAAAAAGGGACAACAGGCTTCTACATGCTGGTGGAAGGACATGGATTGTCCAGCCTGTGGTAAAAAGGGACATCAGGCTTCTACATGCTGGTGGAAGGACATGGATTGTCCAGCCTGTGGTAAAAAGGGACAACAGGCTTCTACATGCTGGTGGAAGGACATGGATTGTCCAGCCTGTGGTAAAAAGGGACATCAGGCTTCTACATGCTGGTGTAAGGACATGGATTGTCCAGCCTGTGGTAAAAAGGGCAACATCAGACAAGTCTCCAGAAACAAAAAGAGAACAGAGAAATCACAAAAACGGGAAACAAGAAACAGACATTCCAACGAAAGACAAATAGACATGTTCACACTGTTGAGTAAGAGAACACTGAGGTGAGTGACTCATCAGACCAGGAAGTCACACTGAAAATCCTGACTTTTTCCTGGCGGGCCGCACGGCTACTATGTCTCCCCCTTGCTAGAGGGACAGCCGGTGGGTATGGAGATTGACACAGGGGCAGATGTATCTCTTGTGTCAGAAAAAAAGACACTGAAACACCTTCCACTTCAACCAGCGCACCTTGTGTTAAAGACTTACACAGGTGAATCTGTTGCTGTGAGAGGCATCACTGATGTCACAGTTCAGGTAAACAGATAAACTGAAAAGCTGCCACTCTATGTTGTGAAAGGAGACTATGCATCACTACTGGGATGTTCATAGATGGAGAAAATCACACTGGACTGGCCATCAGTGCATACAATGACACATGGAGACACAGACCTACCTGCCATCTTAAAGAAACATGGAGAAGTCTTTAATGGACAGCTGGGTAGTATGAACGACATTACAGGGAAGCTTAGCATTAAGCCAGACAGCAAACCAACGTTTCTGAAAGCACGACGGTCAGCATGAGTGAATGCATGAGCAACACCCATCTACCAGTCCTTAACACTAGAACCGCCTGTTCTTTCAGCATATAAGAACCCGCTAGAGAAAGTTACCAGGCGTCCACTTTAGCATATGCATCAGATGCATATCAACCAGCAAGGTGCAAGGTGTGCAGACATGGTTTGTTAAATAAACGCTTGATAAATTGTGCATTAACTGTTGTAAATTATTTATTGCATGAAGAAATATTAGTGGAAATATATCAATAAAATAACAACAATAGTTAATTTTACAAAGTAAAAATAAAATCGGCCTAAAGCCTATTTCTGTTTCCCTTACAATAAAAACATTACAGTGTAAACCATTTAATCAACTGTATTTGTAGATTCAATTAGTAATAGAGTTAATAAAGTCAATTTACAGTTTATTTTGACAAAGTACAAATGAAAAAAGTATTATAATAATAATATAACCAGCCAGGTATTCAGGTAAAATGATTTGCTGTGTTCCTAAACAAAAGCACCAGTGCATGAACAATTGTAAAGGATGAATTGCATAAATACATTTTTGTGGAAATATATTCATGACAAGTTGTAAAAACAATAATGTGTTGATTGTTTCAGACACTGTACTGAGCCTTTACACATGAACCAATCACGTCTTCTCTTTATGCTTCAGGTCCACAAACAAATCAAATCGGTTCCCTGCACACAGTTTTCATGGGCCTTGTTCGGTGTGCACCTGCCGACTTGACATTGTGTATTTTTCCCCAGTGGGAGCTGTGGTGCTTGGGGAAGAGGGAGAGCAGGACCTGCTGTCTTGGCATTGTGTATTTTTCCCCAGTGGGAGCTGTGGTGCTTGGGGAAGAGGGAGAGCAGGACCTGCTGTCTTGACATTGTGTATTTTTCCCCAGTGGGAGCTGTGGTTCTTGGGGAAGAGGGAGAGTAGGACCTGCTGTCTTGACATTGTGTATTTTCCCCAGTGGGAGCTGTGGTGCTTGGGGAAGAGGGAGAGCAGGACCTGCTGTCTTGACATTGTGTATTTTTCCCCAGTAGGAGCTGTGGTGCTTGGGGAAGAGGGGGAACAGGACCTGCTGTCTTGACATTGTGTATTTTTCCCCAGTGGGAGCTGTGGTCCTTGGGGAAGAGGAAGAACAGGACCTGCTGTCTTGGCGGCCTGCTTGGTGACTGTAGCTTCTTTCTCTGCGTTCATGTGGTTCTCACCAAGCTCACATCATGCCAGATCCATGATGAAATGTCTCCTGCTGACTGTCTTGTCAAGGCATTGCTTGTACAACACGTTTTGATAGCAGTCATGTCGAGCACATTGTAGAACACCTCAACAGGCCAGAGGAGAGTACCCCCTTTTACAGAGTACTGTCAACAGGCCAGAGGAGAGTACCCCCTTTTACAGAGTACAGTCAACAGGCCAGAGGAGAGTATCCCCTTTTACAGAGTACAGTCAACAGGCCAGAGGAGAGTACCCCCTTTTACAGAGTACAGTCAACAGGCCAGAGGAGAGTACCCCCTTTTACAGAGTACAGTCTGGACATCTGGTCGAGTGCATCCACACCAAGCTTTAACATCAAATAAAATAGAATAGAAGAGGTTATAATTATATAGAATGATAATACTAATAGAAATAATATGAATGTAATATAATAAAAGGGGATCCTATTTGGTGTTTGGCAGATGGGAAGGCTATCTGTATATGGTAGAGATACTGTATATACCTTTGTGTGATTGTAGTCTGTCACTGTCTCCGGTTTCTTCTTCTGGTCACTGCCGGTGGCAGCAGTGGGGTGCATGGTGCTGAGGAAGCTAACACTTATTTATTTAACATCTGTACACCGTGAGTGTTGTTTTACCACTCTCCATCACACTGTGAGTGTTGCTTTACCACTCTCCATCACACCGTGAGTGTTGCTTTACCACTCTCCATCACACCGTGAGTGTTGCTTTACCACTCTCCATCACACCGTGAGTGTTGCTTTACCACTTTCTATCACACCGTGAGTGTTGCTTTACCACTCTCCATCACACCGTGAGTGTTGCTTTACCACTCTCCATCACACCGTGAGTGTTGCTTTACCACTCTCCATCACACCGTGAGTGTTGCTTTACCACTCTCCATCACACCCTGAGTGTTGCTTTACCAGCAGCTTCTGCCTTTGTTTGTTCACTGTTCTGAGCAGGATAGTCTTCTTTACGTTCTGTTTCTGCTCAGCGGTCTCCCCACCCTGATAATAAAGTGTTTTATTGGTATCTTCCACTAGATGGCAGTAAACACCTGCTGTAACTAGACTTTTCAACCGTATGTGTCCGGTTTCTTGGTCCTGGTGACTCCTGGGCCCTTATTCATAAAGGCAGTGTCTCAGAGGAGGAGTGCTGATCTAGGATCAGGTCCCCCCTCTCCATTTAATCTGTTTCATTATGATCTAAAAGGCTAAACTGATCCCAGATCAGTACTCCTACTCTTTATGAATACTGTCACAGGTGACTCCTCAAGATGAGGCTCAGGATTTATAAGTTATATTCTTCAAGAATGAATTAATATCATTAATTGAACTGCTTTGCCATGAACAGATCTGTGAGGTCTTAACTTAAAGGTGCTATATAGACTTTATGGTTATTTTAATGGGGTTGAACATTCATCCCATCAGATTGTGTGAAGGATTTTAGGAGTTCAGAAAAATACTGACTGACCTCACCCTCTCTGACCTCACCCTGCTGAAACACACTCAAGTAAAGACCACATAGCTACAGTTATATGCTTGTCAGGTTTTATCCACTTTTACAGCCAATGTATGGACTGGTATCCATATGAATCAGTGGAATATACTGACTAGTTAACCACCTCCCAATAAGGGTTCAGCAAATCTATTTTATTGGTCACATACACATATTTAGCAGATGCTATGGAGGGTGTAGTAAAATGCTTGTGTTCCTAGCTCAGTGCAGTAATACCTAACAATACACAACAATACACACAGATCTAAAAAGGAAAAGAATGGAATTAAGAAATATATAAATATTAGGAGGACATCAAGCATACAGCACTAAACAGACAGACATCTCAGGACATCAACAACTCCTGGGGGCCATATCAACATTCTACATGGACTTCCTCTCCTTGTCTCCTCTCCTTGTCTCCTCTCCTTGTCTCCTCTCCTTCATCTCAACTACATGAGAGAACTGGACAGGTGAAAGCAATGTTTCCACACCTAGTACTATCTTAAGGGTCCAAGACAAATGCGCTGTAAGACGTTGGTACCCAGGTGATAATGTGTCTCTCTCCTCACTGGTTGAATGATGCCAATGGATGAACGGGCGATGGAAACGGATAATGGGGCACGTTACTTTACAATTACATTTGAATGAACTGAACGATGAGGAGGGTGAAGAGGGTGAATTTAATTTAGAACAATGGTGTAATGATGATGAAGAATTGTGGGTGTTGTGGGTGGTCTAATTATTTTTACACATTTTGCCATGTGGTGTAGAGAAAATATTGCAGTTTTATAACACATTTCATGCAATTCTACATATTTTGACATGGGGCAGAGATACATTTTTTGAGTTTTAAAGCAAATTTCTTGCAATTTGACCCATTTTGCAAAGATTTCTTGAGTTATCTTGATTAATTCAGACTATTTTGAGGAAGTGTGTACTGGCTGCGGTGTCTCAAAATGGACAAACAGTACTATAGCTTTTTTTTCAAGTTTTTTAAGTGAAGGTCTTTTAAGGTATTTTTAAGGGAGTATGCAAGAACACTCGTTGGGTTTGGCTAGCCGAGTTCAGCGCCAGCCACTCTGAAGCATTATTCATGAGATTGATTCTGTCACGGACGTTGAGAGACGGGTCAGACCCAGGTGCAGCGTGGTATGCGAACATGTTTATTTAACTGAAATAAACATACAAAAACAACAAAACAACATAACGTGAAGTCCTCAGGCTAAACAAGCCCAACACAGGAACACAAACAAGATCCCACAACAGCAGGAAAACAGGCGACCGCTGCCTCTGATTGGAAATCACACCCGGCCAAACCTAGAAATACAAATATAGAATGTCCACATAGAAATACACACACATGATATTCACACCCTGACCAAACTACCTCGAGAATAACAGTCTCTCCAGGTCAGGGCGTGACAGATTCATGAGTTAAGACACGGGTCAGGCCACAATACAGGGTCCCATACAATCGATAAATTACTCTTGTTTTCATATCTTTTCATGGATATCTTTTCACCGATATTTATTCATATAATTCATCCTTTCCAATTGTTTCTGCACTATTTATCAAGCTTTGGCACTCATGTTTACAGCAAATAATATGACCGTGAGCCTTGCGGGTTGATATAATTCTCTTTTACGTTTTACTTTGTAAAAAGAAGCTGTTACTGGACTGTATTACTTACTATAACTCTATTACTAATCAAATCTATAAATACTATTTATCAAATGTATTACATTGTCATGTTTTTATTGTAAGGGAAACGAAAATATGCTACATGTTGCAGTAGGCCTTTGTAGAATATTATACAACGTCTAATCCTGAATGCTGATTGGTTATAATATAAAACATATCTTTACATGCATTTTATGTACTTCTAAATATACAACTATTCAAAATAAGTAACAAAATATTTTTAAGACATTCAATCAAGCAATATTTTATTTTAGATGGTATTTATTTAGATTGATAACAACCCAGTAGATGAATCTGATGCGTATGCTAAAGGAGATGCCCAACAACGTCCCCTACTGAAGTCTGAACGGTCTATAATGCAGTGCCTTCAGAAAGTCACACCCCTAGGAATTTTTCCACATTTTGTTGTTACACAGCCTGAATTTAAAATGGATTAAATTGAGATTTTGTGTCACTGGCCTACACACAATACTCCATAATGTCAAAGTGGAATAATGTTTTAGAAATTAATTTAAACGAAAGCTGAATTGTCTTGAGTCAACAAGTATTCAACCCCTTTGTTATGGCAAGCCTAAGTAAGTTCAGGAGTAAAAATTTGCTTAACAAGACACATAATAAGTTGCATGGACTCACCTGTGTGCAATAATAGTGTTTAACATGATTTTTGAATGAAAACCTCATCTCTGTACCACACACAAACAATTATCTTTAAGGTCCCTCAGTCAAGCAGTGAATTTCAAACACAAATTCAACCACAAAGACCAGGGAGGTTTTCCAATACCTCGCAAAGAAGGGCACCTATTGGTAGATGGGTAAAAATAAAATAAAAAGCAAACACTGAATATTCCTTTGAGCATGGTTAAGTTATTAATTACACTTTGGATGGTGTGTCACTACAAAGATACAGGCGTCCTTCTTAACTCAGTTGCCGGTAAGGAAGGAAACCGCTCAGGGATTTCACCATGAGGCCAATGGTGACTTTAAAACAGTTAGAGTTGAATGGCTGTGACAAGAGAAAACTGAGGATGGATCAACAACATTGTAGTTACTCCACAACACTAACCTAATTGACAGAGTGAAAAGAAGCCTGTACAGAATACATTCACAATTCAGTCATTTAGCAGACGCTATGGTCCCCCGTGGGAATCAAACCCACAACCCTGGCGTTGCAAGCACCTTGCTCTACCAACTGAGCCACACGGGACACAAATATTACAAAACATGCATCCTGTTTGCAATAAAGCACTAAAGTAAAACTGCTAAAAAATGTGGCAAAGAAATTCACTTTATGTCCAGAATAAAAAGTTTTATGTTTGGGGCAAATCCAACACAACACATCACTGAGTGCCACTGTTTTCTTGGTGGTGGCTGCATCATGTTATGGGTCTGCTTGTCATCGACGAGGACTAGGGAGTGTTTTGGGGGATAAAAATAAACGGAATAGAGCTAAGCACAGGAAAATTCCTAGAGGAAAACCTGGTTCAGACTGCTTTCCTTCCACTGACTCCTCAGGAGAGTTCTGGACTCTGCCAGTGAGGCCACACCACAACAAGAGACTACAGGTGGCCGCCATCTTTAACCCCCCTCCTGCCTGAACGTCTTGTGGACTAGAGTGCCAGTTAACCACCCTCCTGCCTGAACGTCTTGTGGACTAGAGCGCCAGTTAACCCCCCTCCTGCCTGAACGTCTTGTGGACTAGAGCGCCATCTTTAACCCCCTTCCTGCCTGAACGTCTTGAGGACTAGACACTAAAAGCTAAAGTAAAAGCATCTGAAACTTTTGTTGTGTCCGGCACACCCCACTCTTCCCGACACCACCATTCTCTTCTCTAGCAAATAAAACATCTATCTTCTGAATGAAGCTTGTAAGGTCAGTACAGTAGCCTCTGCTTCAGAGAGGGGAGGGGCAGGGAGCCTAAACACACCCACTGGTAAAGACTTTCAGCTGGCAGGCAGGGAGCCTAAACACACCCACTGGTAAAGACTTTCAGCTGGCAGGCAGGGAGCCTAAACACACCCACTGGTAAAGACTTCCAGCTGGCAGGCAGGGAGCCTAAACACACCCACTGGTAAAGACTTCCAGCTGGCAGGCAGGGAGCCTAAACACACCCACTGGTAAAGACTTCCAGCTGGCAGGCAGGTAGCCTAAACACACCCACTGGTAAAGACTTTCAGCTGGCAGGCAGGGAGCCTAAACACACCCACTGGTAAAGACTTTCAGCTGGCAGGCAGGGAGCCTAAACACACCCACTGGTAAAGACTTTCAGCTGGCAGGCAGGGAGCCTAAACACACCCACTGGTAAAGACTTTCAGCTGGCAGGCAGGGAGCCTAAACACACCCACTAGTAAAGACTTTCAGCTGGCAGGCAGGGAGCCTAAACACACCCACTGGTAAAGACTTTCAGCTGGCAGGCAGGGAGCCTAAACACACCCACTGGTAAAGACTTTCAGCTGGCAGGCAGACACTGGAATAAGTTGGAGTGACAGAGTGAGGGCTTTGCATGAGCACTTTATAGCGTTTTTTTGTGTGACTCGTAAAATAATGTTATTAACCAGTTGTTTTTAAAATATCAGTTCTGTTCTAGAACACTATCGATCACTTTCGTTCCCGGTTCTGTTGCTGTTCCTTGAAAACATTTTTTTCTGGTTTTCGGTTCTGTTGATCTTGCTTCCTCTCGACTGCCTTTAACTTTTTAAGACAATTATTTTCATTGTTAGAGCGGCCAATGGAGTATCTGGTCAATAGATAGGTTTTCATCCAATATTCGAAAGGTTTCCATGCGAATATTCTAAAATCTGCATAAAACAATATGCACATTTTCCCTCCAGAGATGTTTCCATCAAACTGATTTTTTGTGGATAAAAGACTGTACATGATAACGTAATTACTTTTGTGGTTAAATTCCCATGTACCACATGAAAAACACAAGTTAAATGGGTTTCCATCGCATCTTCAACTCTACTGATGGTTTTGTCACTAAAGCTGTTGCATTATATAGCAAATGTGCCCACTCTGGCCATGACAAATGCCAACAACTCACAGATACAGTGTGGGTATGGCTATATCGATATTATTTGTATTTCTCAAACGGCAGCTGAGCATCGATCATCATGTTATCTGAATAAGAGCCTTAATATTTATTGGAAAGGAGCATCAAGCTCGTCACCTTGCACTTTCACCAACCTGTGAAGTTCATCATAACTTATTTCATCTGTAGCCTAAAACTGCATGCTTTCCCGAGTCGTAGTGGGAGGACCACGCAAAATATCGCGTGACTCCAAGTTTACTTCGATATGATGGTTATAGTGTATTATCAGTGCTTAATTTGATCCGGATCCTGCCGGAACAGGATCCGGCACCTCTCCGTTTTGGACTGTTTAGTTCAGGAACCTATTTGGCCGGATCCGGTACCTCTCCTGGCATGAAAGATAATTGTCACTTTTAGCAATGTAAAAATTCTAATCTCTCCCAGAACTCTCTCTGCTCTGACAGACATGAGCCTCCAACTCTCATCTCTCCAGCATTGCCCATCATTTATAGAGCCGAGCCAAGGGTTCTGGAGGAGCTGCAGCACACCTGATCAATTCAAATACATTTTACAAAGTTATAGAATTACTGCTGTCTGTTCAGAAATAAATGAAATAATTCAAAATAGCCTAATACACAATGAGAAAGCCTAAAATGTAGTCACAGAGGATAAATAGCTTATTTTAAAAATAACCTAGGCCCCGTGTAGCTCAGTTGGTAGAGCATGGTGTTTACAACGCCAGG
Organism: Coregonus lavaretus; assembly: GCF_964263955.1. Classification (NCBI taxonomy): domain Eukaryota; kingdom Metazoa; phylum Chordata; class Actinopteri; order Salmoniformes; family Salmonidae; genus Coregonus; species Coregonus lavaretus. The sequence goes on from NW_028163412.1 coordinate 123,734, forward strand.
GTTTTGGGTTCGATTCCCACGGGGCGCCAGTATGGAAAATGTATGCACTCACTAACTGTAAGTCGGTCTGGATAAGAGCGTCTGCTAAATGACTAAAATGTAAATGGAGTGCAGCACAATAACAAGGCATACTATGGGGAACGCGCGGCAAATCTGTCAGAGAAACTTTAAAACATTTTTAGGACTATAATTTCCTCCTCATATTGTAGCATACAGTATGTCTAGACACACCCAGGCATAGGCTATTGATGGATTCAAGTTCGTTTTCATTGATCTCAGATTCTCAGTTTTTCAGTGTCAAAATAGCCTGTCATTTCGATCATTTGTGCGGTATTGCGCTTTCAAGACAAATGGGAAACTCGGGGAAAAAATGAGGTAGAATCATGACATCAGTGGTCTTCAAATCAGAAAAGTCGGAGCTCTAGAAAGAGGCCAGAATTCCCAGTTGGATGACCGTTTAAAACAAATGTGTCCAGTCGGAGCTCTAGAAAGAGGCCAGAATTCCCAGTAGGATGACCGTTTAAAACAAATGTTTCCAGTCGGAGCTCGTTTTTCCCCCATTTCCCAGTTGTCTTGAACTCATTAAAGTCGGAAGTCTGATATTTCCCAGCTCAGAGTTTCCAGTTGTTTTGAACACGGCATTAATAAAGATTATGCCAGAGTTTCCAGTCAAGTAAAATGACGTGGAATTGCATGAAATGCGTTTACAAAAGGGCAAATTGCTAAAACACTAAAACCCATTGGCTGAACAAAGTTCTCAGTTGCCTGGACTCATTTAGCTAATTATGCAGTCTGTTGTCAATACCTTAAACCATTTCACATGGTAAAACACAATATGCAGATCTCACTTAGACTTTTCAGCAAAACTCTAAACACGTTCTCATTCTCCAAACACATTCTGCACTCTAATGCACATGTCATCCATACTGGTAAACACAAGAGGCAACAATCAAACACAAATAGAGAACACATGTCATTGATTGAACACAACCACTCAAAATGGATTTAACCTGTTTCAAATGATGCGACACAACCAATATAAGGCAGTTCAGAGAGCAAACAGGTTGTTGAAGGTGGGAAGGAGAAAGTCTGAGAATGGATAGAAGAAACAATGTGAGAGGACGAGGACGAGTGCGTATGCCAGGTGGGCGACGAGGAGGAAGAGGAGGAGGAGGAGGCAAGAAAGAGGAAGAGGAGGACGAAGAGGAAGAGACAATGATGGAAAAACATGAAATTTGTTTTGAGATTTAAAATGTACTTCTCCCTGAGAACTGTTTGTTTTGAACAATGTGTTTTCTATTTTTTGGTGTATTGTTTACTGACTGCTTGAGAGTGTTTATCATTTTGATCACTTTGTTTATGATTTGAGAGCAGTGTTTGATTTTGAACACAGGTAAAAACTGTTTTGAGGGCGAATGTTTCATTTTGCGAGAGGAGTCAGAGGTTTTGTAAATAGTGCTTGAAGATGAAGTTTTGTGTTTAATGTTTTCAGGAAATGGAGCAAGGTTTCAGAAATTGTGTTTTAGCAATTGAGAACAACTGTAATGCCAAACACCACAGACTACAATTACAATTTACTTTCCATAAATATGACCATTTACGTCACATTAAATTCATCTATTTTTCATATATCACTTCTAAACTGACAAATAAACATCAAATATACCTTTTACAAATACATCAGCACGTTTAATACATTTGTTTCAAGCAATAGAGCATATGCTTTGAGTTTTTGGCCAAATTCTCATATCACTTTGCTCAATTTGTCACATCCAAGGCTTTTGTATGGCTGTTGAAATGTGCAGAACAGTAATCAGCTATGCCTGCCCCATATGTACGGCCCTCTTTGAGTTGTTGCTGGTGCTGCTTTACTTTCTTGACTGTGTCATGTGACCTGCGCCCCCCCCATGTCACACTCCATTGAAGCAGCATCAGCTCTCACAACTCCTCTCTGATTGCTTCCAGTGTCACCAAAGTGCTGCCAATACACAATTAGTCCATCCCATCTGATATAGCAGTGGCTCCCTCATTGAACGTGGCTACTGCCATACTGGCAATGAGGCTTTTGCCCAAGAAGACAGTTTTGGGGCGTCGCGACCATATTAGAGTTCAGACGTTCATTTGCATTCTGGGTTCGTCCATGCTACATTCTTTTGAGGATGTTATCATTTGACATCCTGTGATATACAGGTACCATTTTCTGTGCATCCTCTCAATTAAAGAATGTATGGCCTCCATGTTTTTGCGACTGGGTGGATCTTCACCATTTTCTAGGGCTGGCTGGTACCAGCACCAATGTACACACCTATCCCGTAGTTGGAAGTGAATCCTCTCTTGTGCCAAGAGCCATCAAAGGATCCATGAATGTCTATGATGGCATCCTCATCCTCCTTCAGCAACTCTGCTATGTCTGGGTCTATATCTGCGTATTCTAATTAGCTTTGCAGCACTCCCCATTGGCTGTTGCCCTCTCTGAATCTCTGCTACTAAAGTGGGGGGAAAAAGTACTTATTATGATGTCTGTCGACATTACAGTCATAACTGCAGGACTAAATATCAGCATATCAGCATGTTACCCTATGTACATATTAGCATATCAGCATGTTACCCTGTGTACATATTAGCATATCAGCATGTTACCCTATGTACATATTAGCATATCAGCATGTTACCCTATGTACATATTAGCATATCAGCATGTTACCCTATGTAAATATTAGCATATCAGCATGTTACCCTGTGTACATATTAGCATATCAGCATGTTACCCTGTGTATATATTAGCATATCAGCATGCATTTACTTTATGTAAAGCTAATTTCTCAGTAATCACAGTTGGCTACTAAATATTATTTATACACAGCAAGTCACCTGACAATAATGGGCTACTCTCCCTTTTTATTGACCTGTCACTCTCCTGTCATGTCTCTGATATGAGCTGAGACTCAGGGAAGGAATCCCTAGGACTTTGTTTATTTTCGTTAGAGCTGCATAACCAAGTCCAAGATCGTGTGCTAGAAGAACCATCCTCACATTTATATAAAATGCCACATCTCCCCTGGAGCCCTCCTGCAGCCTGGAGGAAGTGGAAACACTCCTCCTAAATGCATCACCATCACCTTCTCAGGGTGCACATTCTATCATGACAGAATTACAGAATCCCTGGTTGGTGGGGGTCTATGGTGATTTTCAGTCCAGTGTTTAGACACTTAGGGCAAATCAAATCATGTACAAGTTGGTTTCTTTGTGACATGTGGAATAAAAGCCACTGTTGTCTGTCTGCTGTCTGGTTGATCGCTGCTAGCTGTCATCTTCATCCCAACTAATGTGCGTCTCGACGCGCTGCTGCCGGCCTCCTCCTTTTCCTCCTCTACCTGTACTGCCACTGCCTGGATCGGCTGATCAGGCTCATGTTTTCTTTCATTCACTGCTTTTCTCGCATTGGCTAACTGAGATCGCCTATTTTTTTATCCACATACTGTAGGTAAATTCTTCGAGATTTTCTCATTTTGTCTCTCTTTACGTGGATTCTTCGCGGGAGATATTTTCAAACGAGGAAGCGCTGTGTGGCACGTGAGGCCTTTTAACCAATCAGGTTGCCGGAAAGTGCCATTAAATGCCAGTAACCAATCAGGTTGCCGGAAAGTGCCATTAAAAATGTCAGTAACCAATCGGATGTCAGTAAACGCCTCCTCTTTCAGCACTACGTCACAAAGGATATAGCCATGTATGCCATGTTCCTGCCACTCGCACCAAGCCTACGGTGCGCGTCGCCAGCCCGGCCCGGCCTGTTCCTGCCACTCGCACCAAGCCAGGGGTGCGAGTCGTCAGCCCGGTACGGCCCGTTCCTGCTCCACGCACCAAGCCAGGGGTGCGCATCGTCAGCCCGGTCCGGCCCGTTGCTGCTCCACGCACCAAGCCAGGGGTGCGCATCGTCAGCCCAGTCCGGCCCGTTCCTGCTCCACGCACCAAGCCAGGGGTGCGCATCGTCAGCCCGGTCCGGCCCGTTGCTGCTCCACGCACCAAGCCAGGGGTGCGCATCGTCAGCCCGGTCCGGATCGTTCCTGCTCTACGCACCAAGCCAGGGGTGCGCGTCGTCAGTCCAGCACAACCCGTGACTGGGTTACCGGTGCCTGGTCAGGTACCGGTCAGCTGCTCCACACCGGAGCCTAAGCAATCCGCTCCTACGATGTCCAGTCCAGCTCCAGCCAGCGGGGCCAGACCAGACCAGGGGCGCTACGGGGGGATGGTTGAAGGGTGGTGGTCAAGCCCGGAGCCGGAACCGCCTTCTCAATCAGAGGCAACGAGTATCAGCTGTTGCTTGTTGTCTCTGATTGGGAGCCATACTTAAGCAGCCAGTTTTCCCACAGTATTTGTGGGATCTTGTTCCGTGTTGGTTTATGTTTGTTAACCAAGGACGTCACGTTATCGTTTGTTGTTTTGTTCGTGTTGGAATCATTAAATAAATAAGTATGTTTGCAAATAACGCTGCGCGTTGGTCCTCCTCCTTCGACGATCGTGACAATCATTTAGAATGAACCTCTTTGGGGCGATGCTATGCATAGCAGGTACATCTAGCTTAAAGACTAGCGTCTAAGGGTATGGTTTATTAACTCCCTCAGTTGGGGAGGGGGTTGGTGGGTTTGCGGTAGGGTCAGGGTATTAGCTCACCAGATGGTTACTATTTTATACTTTCATCATTTCATTTAGTTTCTATCTTTTTCCCTCTTTCTTATTATCTTTAAAGATGTCTGCTCCTAATAACTATACATTTATGACACTTAACATTAAGGTACTGTAATGAATACTCAGGGAGAAAAAGGTGTAGATTCAAGCGCAGAGCGGCAGGTGTGTATTACGCCTTTACAGAAGACAGGAATCGTGGTCACAGGCAGGCAATGGTCATACACAGGTAGGCAAACAGGCAGGTGAATCAAAACTAGGACTGAAGGCTAAAACTGGTTCTCACAAACGAGCTAGGAAAAGGCTTAGTAACTAGTGGTTCTGGTGAAAAATGTATTTTAAGTATCTCCACAATATCCCCATACGTCTTATTACCTGTTCTGTCTGGCTGTAGCAGGCTGCCTAGTAAATTAAATGTATTTGGCCCCATTACACTAAAACATGTAGGCACAATGTTGTCCTCATCCATGTCATTTACAATAACAAAATATTCAAACTGTTCTGTATATGAGCTCCAGTGCTCAATACTTTCATCAAACTGTCCAATGTTTCCAACAATTCCAGCCATTTTAAATTTCTCAATAGGCTCCTGATTGTCACTCACTTCAATATTGTTCTCAACCACAGCAATATTTTCCTCAGTCCCGTGATCTTCATTCACTTCACTGACTGACGTTTCCTCCTAAATTCGCTCATTTAGCAGTTTTAATTAAAAGGTTTGTCTTCACAGTTGAATAAATGTCCTTTCCTTTAATCACTGTATATTCCTCCCTTTTAATCACGTTGTTTTCCCGCTCCGATGTCCGTCTCCAGTCCTTTTCTGCCGTCCATGACGATGTTAACTCTCTTTCTTAGCTAGCTCAACTATGCACTTGCCTCTGCTAGCAATACACTGTGCTAACATTATCCTAGACTGGACCACAGAAAATAACAGTTTTAAACAGTTGTAAAACCCCACTTCTTCCAGACAGAATAGTTCCTGAAGATTCGGACTTACTCATCGCCAATCTGTTGTTATGTCTCGTGGGTTTCATAACCACGTCTGTACAACAATTCAATAATGATGAGACAGGAGACAGGAATCAGTTCAACCATTTATCTGGAACGTGATCATCTCAACAAATACAAACCCCCATGATGCTCTGCGGCACAATTCCAATACACAGTAAATACATAAGTAAATAGACACGAAATCAAACTCAGAGGATTTTAAATGTTCAGTTGTAGAAAGTAGGGCCATGGGATAGGGTCAGAAAGGTCAGTATGTTTGATAACTGGTTACAGAGGTGACATAACAAGCATAAGGTCCATTATAACACAGTGAAGTAGAGGTGGGAGCTAAAAGCAGACATGGACAGTGAGACGGTGTGAGGAGGTCAGGGGTGTGTGTGTGTCCAGTGTGTGTCCTGTGTGTGTGTGTGTGTGTGTGTGTGTGTGTGTGTGTGAGTGTGTGTGTATGTCCAGTGTGTGTGTGTGTGTGTCCAGTGTGTGTGCGTGTGTGTGTCCACTGTTTGTGTGTGTGTCCATTGTGTGTGTGTGTGTGTCCATTGTGTGTGTGTGTGTATCCAGTGTGTGTGCGCGTGTGTCCACTGTTTGTGTGTGTGTCTAGTGTGTTTGTGTTTGTGTGTGTGTGTGTATCCAGTGTGTGTTCAGTGTGTGTGTCCAGTGTTTGTGTGTGTGTGTGTGTGTGTGTTCAGCATGTGTGTGTTCAGTGTGTGTGTGTCCAGGGTGTGTGTGTCTAGTGTGTGTGTGTGTTCAGTGTGTTTGTGTGTGAGTCCAGTGTGTGTGTTCAGTGTGTGTGTGTGTGTGTTCAGTGTGTGTGTGTGTGTCTCGTGTGTGTTGTTGTGTCCCAAGTGTGTTTGTGTATGTGTGTGTGTGTGTCCAGTGTGTGTGTGTGTGTGTGTGTCCAGTGTGTGTGTATGTGTGTGTGTGTGTGTGTTTGTCCTGCGTGTGTCTGTCCAGCGTGTGTGTGTGTGTGTGTGTGTGTGTGTGTGTGTGTGTGTGTGTGTGTGTGTGTGTGTGTGTGTATGTGTGTCCATTGTGTGTGTGTCCAGTGTGTGTGTGTGTGTCCAGTGTGAGTGTGTCCAGTGTGTGTGTGTCCAGTGTGTGTGTTTGTGTGTGTGTGTGTGTTTGTGTGTGTCCAGTGTATGTGTGTGTGTGTGTGTGTGTGTGTGTGTGTGTGTGTGTGTGTGTGTGTGTGTGTTTGTGTCCAGTGTGTGTGTTTGTGTGTCCAGTATGTGTCCAGTGTGTATGTGTCCAGTGTGTGTGTTTGTCCAGTGTGTGTGTTAGTGTGTGTGTGTGTGTGTGTGTGTTTGTGTGTGTGTGTGTTTGTGTCCAGTGTGTGTGTTTGTGTGTGTGTGTGTGTTTGTGTCCAGTGTGTGTGTTTGTGTCCAGTGTGTGTGTTTGTGTGTCCAGTATGTGTCCAGTGTGTATGTGTCCAGTGTGTGTGTTTGTCCAGTGTGTGTGTTTAATGTGTTTGTGTGTGTGTGTGCCCAGTGTGTGTGTGTGTGTGTGTGTCAGTGTTACCATGGTTATTATTTACAGGGACACTGAGGAGTCAACATCAACCCTAAACCCTGGATAGAGGGGCTCAGTGAATGTGGTGTAGAATGTGTACAGGTGGGTCAGTGTGTCAGAGGAGACTCTGTAGAAGGACAGAGTGCCGGCTGGCCAGTCCAGATACACTCCTACTCTGTGGGAGCTGGAGGAGCGGACGTCTATGGTAGTGGACTTATTATTGTGACAGGCAGAGTAACTGTTGAGGAGGCAGATCAGACTCCAGGACTTGTCATTACATCCAATCACACAGTCACTACCCCCTCCTCTCCTGCTGATTCCTTTATATGCCACTCCTATAACAGCCCTGCTCCCACTCCTCTCTACCTCCCAGTAACAGCGCCCAGTCAGACCCTCTCTACACAGCACCTGTTCACAGTCCTCAAATCTCTCTGGGTGATCAGGATACGGCTGCTTCTCTCTCCTCCATGTCACCTTTCTGTTCTCCTCAGACAGAGAGAGGAATCTGTTTACTGTGTTTAGGTCCAGTGTGAGATCACAGACATCTGATGGATGAAACCAGACACAATATTAGAAATCATCATCATTCACATTAGAATGTTAACTCACTTTTCACTAATTCATTTAATGTAAATGTTTCTAGGTATCAAAAGGAGAGGTTAAGGTAACTTGAGACTTGTTGAATGATCATATGTTATACTGTATAGTAATATAAAACACACTTATTCCCATTAATTACACACACACACACACACACATCCTGAACACACACTCACTGGAAACACACACACACACACACACATTTCTAACGTAACACGAACACGCAACACACACAGACATTAATTACATACACACACACACACATCCTGAATACACATACACCCTGAACACACACACACACACACCTTCATGCATGCATGCATGAAAACACACACACACATTTCTAAAGTAACACAAACACGCCACACACACACACACACATTGTCAAAGCAACTCTTTGTAAACTTTGGTGTCCCTGATTTGTGCTTCTGTAGAACTACAGCTGATATTTAATATGACCAAGTAAGTAATGATGGTGGTCTCTGACTTTGACTTCACTTGAATTAAGACTTATTCTTAGTCATATTCTTCACAGCAGTCAACACTCACATTTTCTAAGTCCAGGTTTCATTGTGTTCTCTCCACCATGTTCCACACTGTAGCGGTAAGCAGAAGAACAGACAGTCATTGAGGGATACACCTGAACTCACACACACACACACACACACACACACACACACACACACACACACACACACACACACACACACACACACACACACACACACACACACACACCCCTACAGTCAGCATGTAACTTTGTGTGTGTCTAGTGTGTACAGTGTTTGTGTGTGTGTGTCCTTTGTGTGTATGTGTCCAGTGTGTGTGTACGGTGTGTGTGTGTGTGTCCAGTGTGTGTGAGTGTGTGTGTGTGTGTATTTGTGTGTGTGTTTCCTTTTTGTGTGTCTGGGACCAGTGTGTGTGTGTGTGTGTGTGTGTGTGTGTGTGTGTGTGTGTGTGTGTGTGTGTCCAGTTTCTGTTTGTATGTGTGTCAAGTATGTGTGTGTGTGTGTCCAGTGTGTGTGTGTGAGTCCAGTGTGTGTCCAGTGTGTTTGTGTGTGTGTCCAGTGTGTGTGTGTGTCCTGTGTGTGTGTGTAGGTGTGTGTGTGTTTGTCCAGTGAGAGTGTGTGTCCAGTGTGTGTGTGTGTGTGAGTGTGTGTGTCCATTGTGTGTGAGTGTGTGTGTGTGTGTCCAGTGTGTGTGTGTGTGTGGGTCCAGTGTGTGTGTGTGTGTGTGTGTGTGTCTGTGTGTGTGTGTGTGTGTGTGTGTGTGTGTGTGTATTTGTGTGTGTGTTTCCTTTTTGTGTGTCTGGGACCAGTGTGTGTGTGTGTGTGTGTGTGTGTGTGTGTCCAGTTTGTGTGTGTATGTGTGTCAAGTGTGTGTGTGTCCAGTGTGTGTGTGTGTGTGTCCAGTGTGTGTGTGTGAGTCCAGTGTGTGTCCAGTGTGTTAGTGTGTGTGTCCAGTGTGTGTGTGTGTCCTGTGTGTGTGTGTGTGTAGGTGTGTGTGTGTTTGTCCAGTGTGCGTGTGTGTCCAGTGTGTGTGTGTGTGTGTGTGTGTGTGTGTGCCCAGTGTGTGTTTGTGTCCAGTCTGTGTGTGTGTGTCTGTGTATCCATTGTGTGTGAGTGTGTGTGTGTGTGTGTCCATAGTGTGTGAGTGTGTGCGTGTGTGTCCAGTGTGTGTGTGTGGGTCCAGTGTGTGTGTGTGTGTGTGTGTGTGTCTGTGTGTGTGTGTGGGTCCAGTGTGTGAGTGTGTGTGTGTGTCCAGTGTGTGTGTGTGTGTGTGTGTGTGTGTGTGTGTGTGTGTGTGTGTGTGTGTCCACTGTCTGTGTGTGTGTGTATTTGTGTGTGTGTTTCCTTTTTGTGTGTCTGGGACCAGTGTGTGTGTGTGTGTATGTGTGTCAAGAGTGTGTGTGTCCAGTGTGTGTGTCTGTGTGTATCCTTTGTGTATGTGTCCAGTGTGTGTATGCGTGTCCAGTTTGTGTGTGTGTGTCCAGTGTGTGTGTGTGTGTGTGTGAGTCCAGTGTGTGTCCAGTGTGTGTGTGTGTGCGTGTGTGTCCAGTGTGTGTGTGCGTGTGTGTGTGTGCCCAGTGTGTGTGTGTGTCCAGTGTGTGTATATGTGTGTCCTTTGTGTGTGTGTGTGTGTGTCCACTTTGTGTGTGTCTAGTGTGTGTGTGTGTGTGTGTGTGTGTGTGTGTGTGTCTGTCCAGTGTGTGTCCAGTGTGTTTGTGTGTGTGTGTGTGTCCACTCTGTGTGTGTGTGTGTGTGTGTCCAGTGTGTGAGTGTGTGTGTGTCCAGTGTGTGTCCAGTGTGTTGTGTGTGTATCCAGTGTGTTTGTGTGTCCATTGTGTGTGTGTGTGTGTGTGTGTGTGTGTCCAGTTTGTGTGTTTGTCCAGTGTGGGTGTGTGTGTGTGAGTGTGTGTGTCCAGTGTGTGTGTGTGTGTGTGTGTGCACGTGTATCAGGACACACACTGGACACACACACACACTGGACCCACAAACACACACACACACTCACGCACTGGACACACACATACACACACACACACACACACACACACACACACACACACACACACACACACACACACACAAACACACACTAACACTAACACACACACACACACTGGACACACACACACACGCACTGGACACACACACACACACTGGACACACACACACGCACTGGACACACACATACACACACACACACACACACTGGACACACACACACACACACACACACACACACACACACACACACACTCACACTAACACTAACATACACACACACTGGACACACACACACACACACACACTGGACACACACAGACACACACACCGGGGACACACACAAACACACACACACACACTGGACACACACTGGACACACACACACACACTGGACACACACACACACTGGACACACACACACACACTGGACACACACACTGGACACACACACACACACTGGACACACACACACACTGGACACACACACACACACTGGACACACACGCACACTGGACCCACACACACACACACTGGACACACACACACACTCACACACACACACACAGTCTTTATATAACTTAGTCCAAGTGGTGGTCAGAATGTTTGTCTTAACTAGCCTGATAACTCCAACATGTCTGATATGAACATTGACATAAACCCTCTACATACTTGAGTTTCTCCAGTCTGCAGTGTGGATCCTCCAGTCCAGCAGAGAGCAGTCTGACTCCTGAGTCTCCTGGGTGATTGTAGCTCAGGTCCAGCTCTCTCAGGTGTGAGGGGTTTGAATTCAGAGCTGAGACCAGAGAAGCACAGCCTTCCTCTGTGACTAGACAGCCTGACAGCCTGCAAAGAGTCAAATCATATTAAAACCACACTGCTATTCTTTGGTGGTGAAAATAGTGGCAGTATATTTTTTTCACAGTTTAGAAATGAAAGCATTTATGTATCTATTCCCCCTATTTAAAAAAGTCATAATCCCCCTATTTGGAAAAAGTCATAAGTATTCTGACCATTTGACTTATAGTGTATTAAAGTTGTCAAAAGTTGAGTATTTGGTTGTAAACTCATTGGTTGCATTTGCAGTTTGTTTTGGTTGTGTTTTGGGTTATGTTTTGTCCAATAGTAACTGAATGGTGGATGATGACTGGATTAATCTTCTGTCTAAGTGAGTAGATAACAGGTTTCTAAACACTACTAAATTAATCCTGATGATGACATGATTAAGACAAATCATGAATGAATCATGAATTATAATGAGTGAGAAAGTTACAGAGGCTACAACAAAACATGCTAACCTCTCACCATTACCAAAAACAGAGGGGGTATGATCCTTGTTCCTCTGTAACTTTCTCATTCATCATCATTCACAATTCATTCATGATTATTCATAATCATGGTAGCATCCACATGAACGTAGAAGTGTTCAGAAACATCTTCTATTCTTACTGACAATACAAGTGAAGTGACTCCAAAATGACAGGACATTATTCACCATTCAGTTTCTATTGGGAAAAACATCATCCAAAACACAACCAAGACAAACTGCAAATGTATTCAACAAGTTTGTAGAATCACAGGCTTGATGTAATCACTGCAGGCAAAGAATATTCAAAGACCAAACACTAAAACACTAAACATTGGACTAAATTAATTTGTCCAAATAGTTATGACTTTTTCAAATGGTAGAACTAGAGAACTACATACATAGAGTGCTTTCATTTCTAAACAGTAAAACAGGTATGTATGAATACCCTCAAATAAAAAGTGACATTCTGTACTGTTGCCTAATATGAAACAATTTCAAATCCAAAATGCTGGAGCATAGCACCAAATGTAAAACTGTAAGCTTCACTGTCCAAACACATATGGTGTGGACTATGTGTGCCTGGTAAACACATGTGGATCTGGTGAACAGTTATCACTTGTTGACCAACTACAGGAATACTGACCTCAGAGTCTCCAGTTTACAGTGGGGATTCCCCAGTCCAGCAGAGAGCAGCTTCACTCCTGAATCCTTCAGGTCATTGTTACTCAGATCCAGCTCTCTCAGGTGTGAGGGGTTTGACTTCAGAGCTGAGACCAGAGAAGCACAGCCTTCCTCTGTGACTAGACAGCCTGACAGCCTGCAAAGAGTCAAATCATATTAAAACCACATTGCTATTCTTTGGTGGTCAAAATAGTGGCAGTATATTTTTTTCAACATATTCAGATATATCAGTGTCCTGAAACCTGCCATATCTATTCATAAATGAATGTTTCATTATTAGAAATGACAAATTATCAAAGTATTGCATGTAGATAGAAAAATGTATAAAACAAATATTTGAGTAGACTGACCAGAGCAGTTTAAAAAGCAGTATCAGTCAAAAGACAGACAGTGAGGTATCAGATTTAGATTGTATTGAGTATACAGTCCACACCATATCTAGTTTGACAGTGAAACTGACATTTTAAATGTGGCTCTATAATCCAGCATTTTGGATTTGAGATCAAATGTTTCATATGAGGTGACAGTATATAATGTCACCTTTTATTTGAGGGTATTTTAATACTTATCTGTTTCACCGTTTAGAAATGAAAGCACTTTATGTTACTAGTCCCCCCCATTTGACGAAGTCAAACGTATTCTGACCATTTCACTTATAGTGTATTAAAGTAGTCAAAAGTTTAGTATTTGGTTCCAAACTCGTTGGTTGCATTTGCAGTTTGTTTTGGGTTATGTTTTGCCCAATAGTAACTGAATGGTGGATGATGACTGGAGTAATTTTCTGTCTAAGTGAGTAGATAACAGGTTTCTGTAGCTGTGCCACTAGAGATCCTGGTTCGAATCCAGGCTCTGTCGTAGCCGGCCGCGACCGGGAGACCCATGGGGCGGCGCACAATTGGCCCAGCGTCGTCCAGGGTAGGGGAGGGAATGGCCGGCAGGGATGTAGTTTGGTTGGTAGAGCATGGCGTTTGCAACGCTAGGGTTGTGGGTTCGATTCCCACGGGGGGCCAGTATGAAAAAATTTAATAAAAAATAATGTATGCACTCACTAACTGGAAGTCGCTCTGGATAAGAGCGTCTGCTAAATGACTAAAATGTAAATGTTTCTAAACACTACTAAATGAATCCTAATGATGCCATGATTAAGAAAAATTATGAATGAATCATGAATAATAATGAGTGAGAAAGTTACAGAGGCTACAACAAAACATGCTAACCTCTCACCATTACCAATAACAGAGGGGGTATGATCCTTGTTCCTCTGTAACTTTCTCATTCATCATCATTCACGATTCATTCATGATTATTCATAATCATAGTAGAATCCACATGAATGTAGAAGTGTTCAGAAACATCTTCTATTCTTACTGACAATACAAGTGAAGTGACTCCAAAATGACAGGACATTATTCACCATTCAGTTTCTATTGGGAAAAACATCATCCAAAACACAACCAAGACAAACTGCAAATGCATTCAACAAGTTTGTAGAATCACAAGCTTGATGTAATCACTGCAGGCAAAGAATATTCAAAGACCAAACACTAAAACACTAAACATTGGACTAAATTAATTTGTCCAAATACTTATGACTTTTTCAAATGGGAGAACTACATACATTAAGTGCTTTAATTTCTAAACAGTAAAACAGGTACAGTCGTATGAAAAAGTTTGGGCACCCCTGACAATTTCCATGATTTCCATTTATAAATAATTGGGTGTTTGGATGAGCAATTTCATTTTGATCTATCAAATAACTGATGGACACAGTCATATTTCAGTAGTGAAATTAGGTTTATTGGATTAACAGAAAATATATATGAAATATGCATCAAAATGAAATTAGACAGGTGCATAAATTTGGGCACCCCAACAGAAAAATCACATCAATATTTAGTAGAGCCTCCTTTTGCTAAAATAACAGCCTCTAGACGCTTCCTATAGCCTCTAATGAGTGTCTGGATTCTGGATGAAGGTATTTTGGACCATTTCTCCTTACAAAACATCTCCACTTCAGTTAGGTTTGATGGTTGCCGAGCATGGACAGCCTGCTTCAAATCATCCCACAGATTCTCAATGATATTCAGGTCTGGGGACTGGGATGGCCATTCCAGAACATTGTACTTGTTCCTCTGCATAAATGCCCGGGTAGATTTTGAGCAGTGTTTTGGGTCGTTGTCTTGTTGGAATATTCAGCCCCGGCGTAACTTCGACTTTGTGTCTGATTCTTCAACATTATTCCCAAGAATCTGCTGATATTGAGTGGAATCCATGCGACCCTCAACTTTAACAATATTCCCAGTACCGGCACTGGCCATACAGCCCCACAGCATGATGAACCCCCACCAAATTTGACTGTGGGTAGCAAGTGTTTTTCTTGGAACGCTGTGTTCTTTTGCCGCCATGCATAACGCCCCTTGTTATGACCAAATAACTAAATATTTGTTTCATCAGTCCACAGCACCTTATTCCAAAATGAAGCTGGCTTGTCCAAATGTGCGTTTGCATACCTCAAGCGACTCTGTTTGTGGCGTGTGGCAGAAAAGGCTTCTTCCGCATCACTCTCCCGTACAGCTTCTCCTTGTGCAAAGTGCGCTGAATTGTTGAACGATGCACAGTGACACCATCTGCAGCAAGATGATGTTGTAGGTCTTTGGAAGTGGTCTGTGGGCTGTTTTTGACCGTTCTCACCATCCTTCGCCTTTGCCTCTCCGATATTTTACTTGGCCTGCCACTTCCGGCCTTAACAAGAACTGTGCCTGTGGTCTTCCATTTCTTCACAATGTTCCTCACAGTGGACACTCAGAGCTTACATCTCTGCGATAGCTTTTTGTATCCTTCCCCTAAACCATAATGTTGAACAATCTTTGTTTTCAGGTCATTTGAGAGTTGTTTTGAGGCCCCCATGTTGCCACTCTTCAGAGGAGAGTCAAAGAGAACAACAACTTGCAATTGGCCACCTTAAATACATTTTCTCATGATTGGATGCATGTGTCTATGAAGTTCAAGGCTTAATGAGTTCACCAAACCAATTGTGTGTTCCAATGAATCAGTGCTAAGTAGTTACAGGTATTCAAATCAACAGAATGACAAGGGTGCCCACATTTTTGCATAGCCTATTTTTCACATCTGATTTAATTTCATACAACTTAATATTGCTACACTAAAAATCTTTGTCTGGACAATACCCCAGTACTCAGCTTTTATTAGAAAATGAATGGCATGCCACTGTGATCATTTTCTGTGATGACAGAGTAAATTATTATGCAGCCTCAGAGGGGTGCCCAAACTTTTTCATACGACTGTATGTATGAATACCCTCAAATAAAAAGTGACATTATATACTGTCACCTAATATGAAACATTATATCTCAAATCCAAAATGCTGGAGCATAGCACCAAATGTAAAACTGTAAGCTTCATTGTCCAAACACATATGGTGTGGACTATGTGTGCCTGGTAAACACATGTGGATCTGGTGAACAGTTATCACTTGTTGACCAACTACAGGAATACTGACCTCAGAGTCTCCAGTTTACAGTGGGGATTCCCCAGTCCAGCAGAGAGCAGCTTCACTCCTGAATCCTTCAGGTCATTGTTACTCAGATCCAGCTCTCTCAGGTGTGAGGGGTTTGACTTCAGAGCTGAGACCAGAGAAGCACAGCCTTCCTCTGTGACTAGACAGCCTGACAGCCTGCAAAGAGTCAAATCATATTAAAACCACACTGCTATTTTTTGGTGGTGAAAATAGTGGCAATATATTTTTTCAACATATTCAGATATATCAGTGTCCTGAAACCTGACATATCTATTCATAAATTAATGTATCATTATTTGAAATTATCAAATTATTGCTTGTAGATAGAAAAATGTTTGTACAAATATTTGAGTAGACTGACCAGAGCAGTTTAAAAAGCAGTATCAGTCAAAAGACAGACAGTGAGGTATCAGATTTAGATTGACTTTATGTATCTAGTCCCCCATTTGAAGAAGTCAAAAGTATTCTGACCAATTCACTTATAGTGTATTAAAGTAGTCAAAAGTTTAGTATTTGGTCCCAAACTCGTTGGTTGCATTTGCAGTTTGTTTTGGTTGTGTTTTGGGTTATGTTTTGCCCGATAGTAACTGAATGGTGGATGATGACTGGAGTAATTTTCTGTCTAAGTGAGTAGATAACATGTTTCTAAACACTACTAAATTAATCCTGATGATGCCATGATTAAGAATAATCATGAATGAATCATGAATAATAATGAGTGAGAGAGTTACAGAGGCTACAACAAAACATGCTAACCTCTCACCATTACCAATAACAGAGGGGGTATGATCCTTGTTCCTCTGTAACTTTCTCATTCATCATCATTCACGATTCATTCATGATTATTCATAATCATGGTAGCATCCACATGAATGTAGAAGTGTTCAGAAACATCTTCTATTCTTACTGACAATACAAGTGAAGTGACTCCAAAATGACAGGACATTATTCACCATTCAGTTTCTATTGGGAAAAACATAATCCAAAACACAACCAAGACAAACTGCAAATGTATTCAACAAGTTTGTAGAATCACAAGCTTGATGTAATCACTGTGGGTAAGGAATATGGGACCACATACTACACTTTGGACTAAATTAATTTGTCCAAATACTTATGACTTTTTCAAATGGGAGAACTAGATACATAAAGTGCTTTCATTTCTAAACAGTACAACAGGTATGTATGAATACCCTCAAATAAAAAGTGACATTCTGTACTGTTGCCTAATATGAAACATTATATCTCAAATCCAAAATGATGGAGCATAGCACCAAATGTAAAACTGTAAGCTTCACTGTCCAAACACATATGTTGTGGACTATGTGTGCCTGGTAAACACATGTGGATCTGGTGAACAGTTATCACTTGTTGACCAACTACAGGAATACTGACCTCAGAGTCTCCAGTTTACAGTGGGGATTCCCCAGTCCAGCAGAGAGCAGCTTCACTCCTGAATCCTTCAGGTCATTGTTACTCAGATCCAGCGCTCTCAGGTTTGAGGGGTTTAAACTGAGAGCTGAGGCCAACACTTCACAGGATGTGTCTGTGAGTTTACAGCCAGTGAGTCTGTCAACAGAGTAAATACCATGAGGGACAGGTTGTATTAAAATGTTACATTTAGCTTTTCCTGCTTACACTGTTACCCCTGCACTAATAATGTGAACACTGTGTATAGATGTCTCAATGCTACAACTTTTCTGATCCGTTTTATATTACAGTTTGTTTAAGACTTTTCAGCTGATAGAAAGTTTAGTCAGCCAATGAAAATATTGTTGTTCTTACATACAGTCAAGTTTGGTCTGAGGGATAGTCACATGAGTACTTACAGATCCAGTCAGCCAATAAAAATGCTGCTGTAACTACAATGTATTTTGTTGTGGGATATTTCCATGAATACTTACAGAGCTTTCCTGCAGCCTCTCACAGCTGGGAGCAGTCTCCTACGACCCTCCTCTGATGTCTTGTATACCTTCGGGTCAAACACATCCAGAACCTCCTCTGATATCTGTAGCATGTAGGCCAGAGCTGAACACTGAGAATGTGTGAGGTTTTTGGATCTCTTCTCTGACCTCAAGTACGCTTGGATTTCCTCCTGTACTGAATGGTCTTTCATCTCTATCAGACAGTGGAAGAGATTGATGCACCTCTCAGGGGAGATGTTCTTCCTCTGCATCACCTTAAGGGATCGGATTGTTTTCTGGATGCTGTCTGGACTGCTTTCTGTCTGTGTCACCAGACCTCGTAGGAGTTTCTGATTGGACTCCAGTGACAAGCCATGAAGGAAGCGGACAAAGAGGTCCAGGTGTCCGTTCTTGCTCGCCAAGGCTTTATCCACGGTACTCTTCAGCAGCTCATGCGAGGTTAGCTCTTCAGATGCAGCTCTAGACTTTCTCTTGAGGAAGGGCTTCAGTGCATCCATGTTCTTGGTTGTGTAACAATGGTACATGTAGACAGCTGAGAGAAACTCCTGAATGCTCAGATGAACAAAGCAGTACACCACTCTCTGAAATAACACAGACTCTTCTTTAAAGATTTGTGTGCACACTCCTGAGTACACTGAGGCTTCTTTGACATCAATGCCACACTCTTTCAGGTCTTCTTCATAGAACATGAGATTACCCTTCTCCAGATTTTCAAACGCCAGCTTCCCCAGCTTCAGAAGAATTTCCTTATCTGACTCCATGAGCTCCTGTTGATCCATCTCATCTCTTCCATGATATTTCTGGTTCTTCAGGCTGGTCTGAATGAGCAGGAAATGTATTGCCATCTCAGTCAGAGTCGTGGGAATCTCTCTACTCTTGTCTGTACTCAACATGTGCTCAAGGACTATTGCAGAAATCCAACAGAGCACTGGCATGTGGCACATGATGTGGAGGCTCCTTGATGTCTTTATGTGTGAGATGATTCTGCTGGCCAGGTCCTCATCACTGAATCTCTTCCTGAAGTACTCCTCCTTCTGTGGGTCATTGAACCCTCGTACCTCTGTCACCTGGTCAACATACTTAGGGGGGATCTGATTGGTTGCTGCTGGTCGGGAGGTTATCCATAGGAGAGCAGAGGGAAGCAGATTCCCCTTGATGAGGTTTGTCAGCAGAACATCGACAGACGATGTCTGGGTGACATCAGACACCTTTTCATTGTGCTGGAAATCCAATGGAAGTCTGCTTTCATCCAAACCATCAAAGATGAACATAGCTTTACAGGCAGTGAGTTTCTTTGCATTGCCTATGTCTAGTTCTGTGTGGAAGCCATTTAAAAGTCTGAGAAGACTGTACTGGAGATCTTTAATCAAGTTCAGCTCCCGGAAAGGAAGCACAAATATGATATCCACATCTTGGTTCGCCTTCTCTTCAGCCCAGTCTAGGATTAACTTCTGCACAGAGACTGTTTTTCCGATGCCAGCGATGCCCTTCGTCAGCACAGTTCTGATGCTTCTCTCTTGGCCTGGTAAGGGTTTAAAGATGTCATTGCAGTGGATTGCTGTGTCATGTGAGGTTGGTGTCCTGGATGCTGTCTCTAGCTGCCACACCTCATGTTCATTGTTAACCCCTTCACTCTCTCCTTCTGTGATGTAGAGCTCTGTGTAAATCCTGTTGAGGGGAGTTTGGTTCCCTGCTTTTTCCATGCCTTCTATCACACATTCATACCTCCTTTTCAGACTGTCTTTATGGTTTACTATAGCTCTCTGCAGGTTGTCATTCACTACAAGGGAAGAGGAAAAATGATGTGTATCAGAAACATTCATTGACAGGATGAAAAGTGGGCCTTCCACAACTACAGTAACTTCTATTATCTCATAATATTGTAGTTAACTACTGTAAATCATATTAAGGTATTGACTTGGCCCACGTGTGCAAGTGGTCTTACTGTTTTCAGAGCCTCTTGTTTTATTGGGTTGACTCAGCTGCTGTAGTACAGGCCGTGTTCTGGATCTCTTTCTACACTGAGGACAGTCATAGTCTCCTGAAGGAGGAGGTTTCTCCCAGTATCTGGTGATGCACTGTCTGCAGAACCTGTGTCCACAGGTGATAGAGACTGGATCCCTCAGCACCTGCTGACACACTGCACACCTGGACAGATCCTCTGGCAGAGTAGACCTTCCACTATAGAGATAAAGGAGAGAGAGATTGTAGATGTTAATACTGATCCTCTAACCTAGTAGACCTTCCACTACAGAGATAAAGGAGAGAGAGATTGTAGATGTTAATACTGATCCTCTAACAGAGTAGACCATCCACTATAGATATAAAGGATAGAGAGATTGTAGATGTTAATACTGATCATTTAACAGAGTAGACCTTCCATAATAGATATAAAGGAGAGAGAGATTGTAGATGTTAATACTGATCCTTTAACAGAGTAGACCATCCACTACAGAGATAAAGGAGAGAGAGATTGTAGATGTTAATACTGATCCTCTAACAGAGTAGACCATCCACTACAGAGATAAAGGAGAGAGAGATTGTAGATGTTAATACTGATCCTTTAACAGAGTAGACCTTCCACTACAGAGATAAAGGAGAGAGAGAGAGATTGTAGATGTTAATACTGATCCTTTAACAGAGTGGACCTTCCACTACAGAGATAAAGGAGAGAGAGAGAGATTGTAGATGTTAATACTGATCCTCTAACAGAGTAGACCATCCACTATAGAGATAAAGGAGAGAGAGAGATTGTAGATGTTAATACTGATCCTTTAACAGAGTAGACCTTCCACTACAGAGATAAAGGAGAGAGAGAGATTGTAGATGTTAATACTGATCCTTTAACAGAGTAGACCTTCCACTACAGAGATAAAGGAGAGAGAGATTGTAAATGTTAATACTGATCCTTTAACAGAGTAGACCTTCCACTACAGAGATAAAGGAGAGAGAGATTGTAGATGTTAATACTGATCCTCTGGCAGAGTAGACCTTCCACTACAGAGATAAAGGAGAGAGAGAGATTGTAGATGTTAATACTGATCCTTTAACAGAGTAGACCTTCCACTATAGAGATAAAGGAGAGCGAGATTGTAGATGTTAATACTGATCCTCTGGCAGAACAGACAGACAGACAGACACAGAGAGAGAGAGAGAGAGAGAGAGAGAGAGAGAGAGCGAGAGAGACTTAATACTGATCCTCTGGCAGAGCTGCAGAAAGTTTAGTGATGTTTGGAGTCATACAGTATGTATCAGGACCTTGACATATACAGTAGATGGACCTCCAGTAACACCATGAATGTTTTAATGATCAGAATGGAGCAAAGAACAAGATGGGTTTGTTAATCCATGGAAATATCTTCATGATAAATCACAATCTTGACATTTCAGTTCATACAATGGATCAGTTGTACAATCAATATAAGTCTTAAATCAATATATGTTAGAGGATTCCACCTAGTAGTAGTAGTAGTAGTAGTAGTAGTAGTAGTAGTAGTAGTAGTAGTA
>NW_028163412.1:152500-167529 GCF_964263955.1 Coregonus lavaretus
GTAGTAGTAGTAGTAGTAGTGGTAGTAGTAGTAGTAGTAGTAGTAGTGGTAGTAGTAGTAGTAGTGGTAGTAGTAGTGGTAGCAGCAGTAGCAGTAGTAGTAGTTAGTAGTATTGGTAGTAGTAGTAGTGGTAGTAGTAGTAGTAGTAGTAGTAGTAGTAGTAGTAGTAGTAGTAGTAGTAGTAGTATTGGTAGTGGTGGTAGTAGTAGTGGTGGTAGTAGTAGTAGTAGTAGTAGTAGTAGTAGTAGTAGTAGTGGTAGTAGTAGTAGTAGTAGTAGTAGTAGTAGTAGTAGTAGTAGTAGTAGTAGTAGTGTGGTAGTAGTAGTAGTAGTAGTAGTAGTAGTAGTAGTAGTAGTAGTAGTAGTAGTAGTAGTATTGGTAGTAGTAGTAGTGGTGGTAGTAGTAGTAGTAGTAGTAGTAGTAGTAGTAGTAGTGGTGGTAGTAGTAGTAGTAGTAGTAGTAGTAGTAGTAGTAGTAGTAGTAGTAGTAGTAGTAGTAGTAGTAGTAGTAGTAGTGGTGGTAGTAGTAGTAGTAGTAGTAGTAGTAGTAGTAGTAGTAGTAGTGGTAGTAGTAGTAGTAGTAGTAGTAGTAGTGATAGTAGTAGTAGTAGTAGTAGTAGTAGTAGTAGTGATAGTAGTAGTGATAGTAGTAGTAGTAGTAGTAGTAGTAGTAGTAGTAGTGGTGGTAGTAGTAGTAGTAGTAGTAGTAGTAGTGGTAGTAGTAGTAGTAGTAGTAGTAGTAGTAGTAGTAGTAAAAGCAGCAATAGCAGTAGAAGCAGTAGTGGTAGCATGTGCCATGCAATAATACCGTGTTAGCAATAGGAGAGTTGAAAGTTTGATTGTGATAATTCAGAAAGTTTAATGATGTTTGTAGTCATTAAGCATTAAGCATTCAGTCTCATTTACTCTGAGCTCAGCTGGGGAACTTTATTCTTAAATATATATATTTTTGGGTCATCTTAAATATTATCATCTTACCTCTTAGCTTTGGTGTCATGTTCCCCAGAGAGACTCCTTTTAGAAGCAGGGCCCCCCTCTCTCTCCTCAGAGAGACTCATTTTAGAGGCAGGGCCCCCCTCCTCTCTCTCCCCAGAGAGACTCATTTTAGAGACTGACCCCTAAACAGAGATCCAACATGTTGGTTGTAGTTAACACAGTGACAAGATAGTCTTGAAAATCAATCGTTCTTTATTATTCATAACATCTCTTAGAAATAAAACATTTACTAACAGACACTATATAATATTTGACTAAAACAATCATTTCAAACCTTTTTTAACGATCACATATGTTATTTTTACTTGTATTTAATCAGGGGGCAACCCATTGAGACCAGGGTCTCATTTTCAAAGGTGCCCTGAGCACAGCAGTACAACAGTACAAAAAAAACGTCTCACCTACAAATCAGTTTAAAAGGTCCAATGTAGCTGTTTTTATATCAATATCAAATCATTTATGGGTAACAATTAAGTACCTTACTGTAAAATAGCTTTTTAGCCAAAAACTTTCTCAGGCAAGAATTTTGCTAGCACTGTCTGGGAGTGGTCTGAGTGGGGAGGGGAAAACTGAAAACGAGCTGTTATTGGCAGAGAGGTTTGGAACTCTTTGTTATTGGTCTATTAACCAATTGACGCATGGTGATGTCACCATGGAAAGCCTAAACTCCCGCCCATGCAACATTTTTACAATTAAAACCACAGGTCAGGTGTATTCAGGATGCTTTGAACATTAAATGAACACTCAAAAATTCAACGACTTTATTACTTTGAGATTATTTGGGGGATGAAATTTAAAGTATGTTAATATTTTGTTTAGCATATGTTTTTGGTGGTTTGACACTTTATTCAGACAGTAATGAAATGGGGAGACAGGCTAATGGGAGAAACAGTGGGAAGGTTGGAAGCAGGGATTGGTCCCTGTTCTCAGGTGGAAAGTTGTATGTGACACATGCCAGAGAGTGTTACCACTACACCAAGGTTCTGCACAGGAAATAATAATATTAATGATTGGTAGCAGTGGGTAACCAAATCATAGATTGCAGTCTGCTTGTCCATAGACTGCTTATAGGGTAAGGACGCAAACATTTTATGTTTGTAATTTGGGTGAACTCTCTCTTATAAAATAGGGATAGCCACACCGACCTCCTGCTTGCTCTCCAGGAGGGTTGGCCACACCGACCTCCTGCTTGCTCTCCAGGAGGGTTGGCCACACCGACCTCCTGCTTGCTCTCCAGGAGGGTTGGCCACACCGATCTCCTGCTTGCTCTCCAGGAGGGTTGGCCACACCGACCTCCTGCTTGCTCTCCAGGAGGGTTGGCCACACCGACCTCCTGCTTGCTCTCCAGGAGGGTTGGCCACACCGACCTCCTGCTTGCTCTCCAGGAGGGTTGGCCACACCGACCTGTTTCTCAAGTGCTGGGTGTTAAAAATGTTCATTTCTATAAATCACCCAACCTTCAAGAGAAATCTAATTTAAAACTATGCGAGCTTATAATCTGTGTCAACCAACTGCAACTCAATAAAACATATAGCTTATGTCTAGTTGAAACTGGTTACTCCTTTATACATTAACAGAAACCTGAGGGTGGCGCTAACAGTCAGTTGCATGCGACAGCAGTTTCCCATGACATTCTACCGAATCTTACTTCAGTTTGTTTTATTATAGTCCTTCTTCAAGACATTATTTTAGCTACATTTATAATTTACTCAAGACCTGTTTTAGTAGTGTTTTTTCATAAAAAATGTGATTTACTGTAGGCCTTTAATAATTGTAAACAGGCCTACAAATCCAAAAGGTTTTAATTTGAGAATGTTCATTTTTATGCCTCAAATATTCAACTGTCTTCAAATATTTGATTAGTTGAATCAGGTGTGTAAATGCTGGGCAAGAACAAAAGGATTGAGAAACCCTGAGATAAACATAAAACCCTATCATTTAAAAGCGCCACCAGACTTTTGACCTATAACACGTAGGCCTTAGCTGATCCGTTTGTACTTTGAAAACTGCTGTTTATCAGCAACTAAGCTCAAGTAGCAGTTCTACTAACTAGTAATATCTAATTACAGGTATTCATTCTCTTACTCTGTCCTTTAGAATAGATTATTGTTCAGAAATACTTACAAATACTCACTTTATTTTTCAGTTCTCTCCATTTAGTGTTTTCTGCTGTCGTCTCAAAATGGATCCTGTACAAAATAACAACTTTACTTTCGGTTTCAACTCAGCCTTCTCCCCACCCTGATAATAAAGTGTTTTATTGGTATCTTCCACTAGAGGGCAGTAAACACCTGCTGTAACTAGACTGTACAACAGTGATGTACATGTACTTTTGATATCCCCCTCACGAGTATCCCTGTAACCATGAATAAACAGAATATTCCTCATTTAAGTTCATACGTGTTGAATAGTAACTAACATAGGGACACTGACAGTAGGCCTATAACGTCTCACATGTAGCGTAATATAATATGAACTCCTGCAGAATTATGCATTTCTTTCAGTAAAATGATACAACAAATGCACATTTTGTCTTGGAACAGGAGTGGAGAAATATGGTTTATTTCTTTCAGCATCTCTTGAGAAAATGGGAATGGGCATGTAATGTGTTATCTTTTACACTGCTATTCAAGCAGACAGTGATTTCAACCACAAACAAATAATCACCCAAGATGTGTATTTGTATTTGTATTTATTATGGATCCCCATTAGTTCCTGCCAAGGCAGCAGCTACTCTTCCTCGGGTCCAGCAACATTTAGGCAGTTATACAATTTTCAAAACATTATAATACATTCACAGATTTCACAACACACTGTGTGCCCTCAGGCCCCTACTCCACTACTACCACATATTTACAATATAAAATCCATGTGTACGTGTGTGTATAGTGCGTATGTTATCGTGTGTGTGTATGCATGTGTCTGTGCCTATGTAAGTGTTGCTTCACAGTCCCCGCTGATCCGTTAGGTGTATTTTCATCTGTTTTTTAAATCTAATTTTAATTTTATCCAAAGCGACTTACAGTCATGCATGCATAATTTGTGTGTATGGGTGGTCCCGGGGATCGAACCCACTACCCTGGCGTTACAAGCACCATGCTCTACCAGCTGAGCCACAGAGTGTGTATGTTATGTGTACGTGTGTGTCTGTGTTATGTATGTGTCTGTGTCTGTGTGTGTCTCTTCACAGTCCCTGCTGTTCCATGACCTTCAATAATTAGTTGTCACTGTGTTCACCACAACCAACATGCTGCATCTCTGTTTAGGGGTCAGTGATCTAAAATGAGTCTCTCTGGGGAGAGAGAGGAGGGGGGCCCTGCCTCTAAAATGAGTCTCTCTGGGGAGAGAGAGGAGGGGGGCCCTGCCTCTAAAATGAGACTCTCTGGGGAACATGACACCAAAGCTAAGAGGTGAGATGTTGTTTAAGAACTTATAAAGAGTTTATTTCTAAAACGTTATATCCACAATCTTTTTCACATTTGTTATTTTTCGTCAGAAATTATTGCTTATGGGTACCTTCATGTGTCAAAAATGTTGACAATATTACCATTATATCAACACACTCTTCACTCCTGTTTAAACCAAAAAGGTTATATCGCTTGCTTAATATATGGAACCACTAAAAGTTCTATATAGAAACCTTTTATAGGGTTCTTTAATCAGAACTCTAGAGGTTCTTCTTCCCTGAACCAAAATGGCTCCATATAGAACCCTGCATGGTGTCATTTATGAATTATGGCTACTACTATTAAATATGAATATTTTTAGCTAAGACTATAATTTATAGGAAAATAGGAATGGTTGAAAAATCCCAATATTCATAAAAAATTATCCTTAGAAATAGCAGTGCTGGGGGTTTGGAAAGCCATAGTCAGTCAATCAACAATAGAACAATACTCTTATGAAAAATATTGATCTTTAACTTACAGTCTGTGGATACTATGCGACTAGAAAGGTTAAAAATGCATGCAAGAAATCACAGCGCAGCTGAAAAAAATATGGCAGGTGGAAATCAAAAGAGGATGTTCTACGGAGATAGGTGGGCGGGGCTGAGAGTAGCAGAGGGGTGGGATTAAAAAAGATCATGATCGGTAATAGTCATTATTGTAAACACTATAGATGTCTGAGTACTATCTATACAAAATGTAATGTGTATAATTAATTATTATTATTATATATATAAAAAAGTAATTACTGTGTATAAAAGTATTGTATGGGGGTTAGAATTTATCTTGGTTATATTCAAACACACTGGTGGCCAGGGAGGCATCTCTTTGTTCGAACGATGGCCCAACTCTGGCTGACTTCTTTACAATACAATACATTACAATACAGTACAACTTTGTCCATTAGTTCCAGCAAACAACAAAAATGTATTTTCTGCTCCGTTCATAACCCCCCCAAACAGCAGACCTCACACATACAGTTGAGACCAGCACAGGTTCAAGCTGCAGTGCAGCGCCCCTGGATGGAGAGCATGTTGTGGGGTTAAGGGCCTTGCTCAAGGGCCCAACGAAAGGTGATTGTTTTGAGGACGTGGACCCAGCATCCCTCCAGGGGTCAGATCAATTCCGTCCGTTCTTTCCAGCGCCCGGCCCGGGATTCAAACTGGACACTTTTCGGCCACAGGTCCAACGCCTGCCACAGCTCCAACTCATTTGCCGCTGGGCGAAAACCTGAGTTAATATTCAGAAATAAGCATGAGTTAATCTGCCAAAATGAAGACAAAATGTTATGCAGACATCATTATTATGATAACATACATTCAGTTGTCATCAGCAGCAGCCACAAGAGAGACCCTCTGATAGTTCTGGGTAACTGCCAGACTGAGCCAAACATAGATAGTGTGTTAAAAGACATGTAATGATTAACTAGGCTATTGAATCACCAACATTTATTATACATAATTATTATACAGAAATCATTGTCAAAAGCTGAAGAGAAACTGTTGCATGTAGGTCTATATTATTTATGGATTGATCATATAGAAATATAGAAACATTATTTTAACTACTCCAAAGCAATTACATGTGGCGCAGGAACCACTGACTCACTGCATTATTATATAGTATTATCAAGACACCTGCTGTTAACTCTTAACTGGTTAGGACAGCTCATGAGGTGTCCTAAATATCTGCCGACTAGGTGGGACTAGAGGCTTCATGCATAGCTTTAATTTATACCCATAAGTGTAAAATGTCTTTCTTCTCAGCACTTATACGACCAATGTTCTACTCTGAGACACTTTGTTATTAAAAAACTTTGAATGTTTGTTTTACATATACAAATAAATAAATGAATATTACTAATGTAAGCCAGTATAAAGACTGGGTTATGTATGCACTTACTAACTGTAAGTCGCTCTGGATAAGAGCGTCTGCTAAGTGATTAAAATGTCTGGAACTGCCAGCGTCCCCGTACAGAACTGCCCGCGTCCACGTACGGTTTGGCGCCAAGCATATTGTCCAGTTACGCGCTGAGTGGACTGAGGTGATGTTGGGGAACAACGACAGAGTTCGTTACAGTGTTGAGACGCCGAAGTTTATTGTTCAATTAGCTTTTTTGCGTAATGGTCAGTGACAGTATGAGTGTAGCCAGATCCTTTTCACTCGTAGCCAGATCCTTTTCACTCGCTATCCTTGTTTCATCTTGTGGTTCACCGGATTCGTCATCATCCTCGAGGGACAGACGAACGACCTGCTAGCTATCCAAGCTAGTCGGTACAGCTGCCTGCTTTTCTTGTGAACCGATGGAGCTCCCGGGTTGTTTCTTCCACCTGTTAAATACGGTGGAGGGTTTCTCCCTCTCTCGTTGACGGATGCTGGCTACCTACCATCCCTCTGTCCGGTTCTCCTCTTCACTAGATGGACGGTAACTTTAGTGTTTAACCCCTCTGTGTCCAAGGACTGAACTTTTTGAATATTATTTTCGGGGCGCCTCAAGTTACATTTTTTACAACGTTTATTTCTGATAAAATTAGTTAATTGCATCCGCCATGGAGCCCAGTTTCATAATATTACCTTCTGTCCCTGGTTATGAAGTAATCGCGAAAAAACAGGCCTTATGTTTGGGCATTTTTCACCCTGCCAGCTCCTATTAGTTCTACTGTAGGTTTACCTCAGGTAACTTATTATTAACAAGGTTACGGTTACTTTGTGAGCGCGCTCAATGTTAACCTGAGTACATGTTGTGGTGAGCCACAGTCTAAGAGGTGTTGTCTGGCGCAAAGCCATCAAACGTTAAACATTTTCTGGTCATGGTTAAACATATTTGTTTTAAGAAAAAAGTGTACAATCTAAACAAAACGCATGTCCCTGTCCTCTTTTTCAAGATGTGGCAGATTTAAACAGCCAGAATAATTATTTTTTTTAAGAAATAAAAAATTTTTCTGATGACTTGTTGTTTCTAAATGGCTGCTGGGTAATTTGATATGCATCGAAATCTTCGTTCGTAGGCATCAAATTGAGCGAATGCTGGGCAGGTTCACTGAGTTGCAAACCAAATGGGTATAATGGGGTGATTGTTGTCTAATCGGGTGGTCTAGCTAATAGATTTGTAGATCTAGATTATGAGATTATTATTAGATATGCACTCACTAACTGTAAGTCGCTCTGGATAAGAGCGTCTGCTAAATATGTAAAATGTAAATGTGAAAATGTAATGAATTAGTTATGTAGTACCCACAGATGGCCAAAGGGAGGCGCAAGAGTGCTATAAACCCATACTGTTTTTTGCCATAAAAACCCTAAACCTAACAATCAATCAAATGTATTTATAAAGCCCTTTTTACACCAGCAGATGTCACAAAGTGCTATACAGAAACTCTTACCCTACTTATAACCTATTTTAGCCGTAACCCTAACCCCTAATTCTAGGGTAGGGTAGCCTAGAACACTTTTAGAAACTATTTTAGTAATAATATTATCTTAGTAAATACAATTATAGTATTAAATAGTGTTTTAATTATTTGGTTGTTATTTTATTATATGTATAATAGCAAGACAGAACACTTGATAAATAAGACACATTTGTTTTATTTTTCAAATGTGGTTTGAATTGGGTGACCTAGTAACCTCTGTGTGAAGGTCCAGCAATTGGCGTGGGGCAGGATTGAGACTGATCTAATACACTTTATTTCTCAGCTGCCTCACCAACGTCTGTACGTGAATTACTAACTTTTAATTGCTAAATATTTCCAATAGATTGCAGCATAAGACCACGAAGCATCAGTTATAGGCTACAAGCAGCAATATGTTTGACATAAAATAGCATGAAACCAAATACTATATGTCCCATGATTTTCTAAAATGGTCACTCATTACTTTAGTTAGCTATATATCTCGTATTAGGCCTGTGTTGCTTTTGGAAGAGCAATTAAATAGTGACTCTAGCAGGTGTTGAACCCCTGGTAAATAATCACTAGTCAGATGCTCCAACCTCAACCCTAGTATACATGCATTTTTAAATATCTAATATATCCATTAAAAAACCTCGGAATAGATAAGACAAGAGTGCGTCTTCCAGCCCGCCAATAAATTACATCATGCAACCCCCCCGGTTAGCAAATGTACCTCAACATGCCCCTCGCTTGTGCTAGAAGGCAGAGTGCTCGCTGCTGGTTGATGAATCTGACAATGAATGTACTAGGAAAACACGTTTTTCTCAACCAGACGTGACTAAATTAATGTTCAGGCTTATTGATAATCGTTATAGTAATGAAGTATAATTTCAAAACATGAGCATAAAAACAGCTAATAATAAACATGAATCATCATTATATTATTTCACAGTAATCTGTTAAATGCTTTTTCAGTCGTTCCTCTTGCGTTAGCAGTGTGGAAAGGGACAGTAAAAAGCGTGTGCAGGAGTTTTCCTGTGAGGGGGAGTGGTGGTGTATGCAGGGTAAAAACTTAACTGATCTTCTGAAATGTCATTCATGGTCTTATGCTGCCATCTATTGGAATTATTTAGCAACTGCAGTAGTACTGAATAAAGTATATCCTTACTAAAGTAGTAATTAGTTAATTTTACCACATACAACCATAAAATAACAATTTATAGCATTACAAACAATGAAACTGACATAAACCAAAAACACCATACATTTAGTTAACTATATATATATATACTATTTATTTAGATGGGTGACATTATCTGCCAAAGTAACACACCTGTAGATAAAGAAGAGCTCTCCAGTAGGTGAACCAAAACATTCAAAGGCCATTTTCTCAAAAGTGAGGTTACAAGTTTATCATCTTTCAAAGCAGAATTACTTTCCCATTGTTCCTCAACTGTAGTGTATGATATACCTTTTTCTAGCTGAGTCTCTACTTTTATCCAATGTAAAAAACACAATTTCAAATTTTGCTACATAAGACCGAATCGAGCCGGTCGGTCACATTTGACTATGTAAAACCTAGCAGTACTACTTATTTCTCTGAGAGTGAGACAGATATATATTATTACTGTCTTAAACCTAGCAGTACTACTTATTTCTCTGAGAGTGAGGCAGATATATAGCATTTTGCATATTACTGTGTATTTCTCTGAGAGTGAGGCAGTTATATTTTATTACTGTGTAAAACCTAGCAGTACTACTTATTTCTCTGAGAGTGAGGCAGATATATAGCATTTTGCAAAAAAAACACATGATTATTTGTCTATTTGAAATGAAACCATCAATTGATAGATTTTAAACAAATACATGTCTGTCATTGAACAACCCCATGCCATGATTAGATAGTGAAAAAACACACCAATCTCTTTCATAATTTCTTTAAACTATAAAAGCTAATTTACCAACATTTCTGAAAATGGATATATAGCATTTTGGAATGAAACTCTTGTTTCCCCATCTGAGCTCAGAGTAGATGAGAGATGTAATGTTTATCTCTGTTGTGTGAAGCCCAATCAAGCAGGAGAGACCAGCCTCCCCTGTACCCAGCTGTGTATCCATGAAGAGTGACTCGTCTATGGATATACCTATAATGTTTAGAGAGGGAGACGTTTCTACTGAAAAAAGGTAAGAAGAACTCATGGGTCATGGTCAGTGAGTTAAACAACACTGTCTCTAGTCATTTCTCCTCTCCCATTTTTCCATTTCTTTTTGTTGTTTTCATAATCCATAGGCTAATCCTTTTTTCCATTTTCATAGTCCTGAAACAATAATAAACTAACACAACATTCCCTCTCTGTATGTGTGTGTGTGTGTGTGTGTGTGTGTGTGTGTGTGTGTGTGTGTGTGTGTGTGTGTGTGTGTGTGTGTGTGTGTGTGTGTGCGTGTGTGTGTGTGTGTGTTTGTGTGTGTGCACTCCCTGGATGAGGAGATGTAATCTGATGTTTTGTCCACAGACACCAACAGGAGAGATCAGAGTCAGAGATTCTCAGTGGTCAGTCTTCCCAGAGTCATCAAACAGACCTGGCCTCCATATTCAGTGTATGTGGTCCTGTTATGTACATTTGTTTTTGTTTACCTCAAGTAAAGTTGACCTGTCAATCATTCATTAATGTGTAAATGAGAAAGCATTTAGTCTCTTGCTTAACTTATTTACTTGATTTATTTCAGTTGCTTGAAGAGAATATTATGACATTTGTGAAGAACGAGCTGAAGAGGTTCAAGAGGATTCTTAGTCCAGAACTCCCAGAAGGCTTTGAGAGTCAGAAGCAGGATAAGGAAGTGGTGGATGCTGAAGATGAGAAGCAGGAGAGCAGTGCCAGAGAGGGGGCTCTGAAGATCACACTGCACGTCCTGAGGAAAATGAACCAGAAGGAGCTTGCTGACACACTGGAGAAAAGTAAGAGCTGTCTGTCTCATGTTAAATGCTGTTTTAGAACATTTAAAAGCTGTAGCTAAAGTACAGCTAAAGTAGCTGTGTAACTCAATGATATTGTAGCAGCCTTAACATAACAACTAGTGACCTCATCAAGTAGCAGCAGGGATGTGTTGTGTTGATTAAATTAGAGAGAGAGAGAGAGAGAGAGAGAGAGAGAGAGAGAGAGAGAGAGAGAGAGAGAGAGAGAGAGAGAGAGAGAGAGAGAGAGAGAGAGAGAGAGAGAGAGAGAGAATAATAATATAATCAGTCACACCAGTCTGTAATGCATTATGAAAACATTTATACAGTCAGTTAAGAGAATAAATTATTTTTTATTTAAAATGTTATAACAGTCCTACAATACTGTAGGCATTAAAACAGACGTAATATTAATATCCTCTGTGTTATTTCTTCGTTCAGATGAGCTTGCTGTGATTTGCCAACGTGGACTCAAATCTAATCTAAAGAAGAAGTTTCAATGTGTATTTGAGGGGATCGCTAAACAAGGAAACCCAACACTTCTCAATAAGATCTACACAGAGCTCTACATCACAGAGGGTGGAACAGGAGAGGTCAATAATGAACATGAGCTGAGACAGATTGAGACAACAACCAGGAAACAAGCAAGACCAGAGACTGCAGTCAAATGTAACGACATTTTCAAACCCTTAACTGGACAAGACAAACTTATCAGAACTGTGCTGACAAAGGGAGTCGCTGGCATTGGAAAAACAGTCTCTGTGCAGAAGTTCATTCTGGACTGGGCTGAAGGAAAAGCAAATCAGGATGTCCAATTTGTATTTTCATTCCCTTTTCGGGAGCTGAATTTGATGAAAGAGGAAAAACACACTTTCGTTAAACTTCTCAATCACTTCTCAATGGAAACCAAATAATCAAGAATCTCCAACTACGACAAGTACAAAGTTCTGTTCATCTTTGATGGTCTGGATGAGTGCCGACTGCCCCTAGACTTCCAGAAGAACAAGATGTGTTGTGACGTCACAGAGTCAACCTCAGTGGATGTTCTGCTGACAAATCTCATCAAGGGAAATCTGCTTCCCTCTGCTCTCCTCTGGATAACTACCCGACCTGCAGCAGCCAATAAGATCCCTTCAGGGTGTGTTGACCAGGTGACAGAGGTACGAGGGTTCAATGACCCACAGAAGGAGGAGTACTTCAGGAAGAGATTCAGTGATGAGGACCTGGCCAGCAGAATAATCTCACACATAAAGACATCAAGGAGCCTCCACATCATGTGCCACATTCCAGTCTTCTGTTGGATTTCTGCAACAGTACTTGAACACATGCTGAAACTTAAGAGAGAAGAGATGCCCAAGACTCTGACTGAGATGTACTCACACCTTGTGGTGTTTCATACCACACAGAAGAATGAAAAGTATCTTGGGAAAGAAGAGACAGGTCCACACTGGAATAAAAAAAGCATTCTGTCACTGGGAAAACTGGCTTTTCAACAGCTTGTGAATGGCAATCAGATTTTCTATGAAGAAGACCTGAAAGAGGCTGGCATTGATGTCAATGAAGCCTCTGTGTACTCAGGATTGTGCACACAGCTCTTTAAAGAGGAATGTGGGCTGTACCAGGACAAGGTGTACTGCTTCGTGCATCTGAGCATTCAGGAGTTTCTGGCTGCTGTATATGTGTTCCTCTCATTCATCAACAACAATCAGAATCTAATGGCCGAACCTCAAGTTACTGAAGTTACTGTCTACAAGAGTGCTGTGGATAAAGCCTTACAAAGTGAGACAGGAAACCTGGACCTGTTCCTCCGCTTCCTTCTGGGCCTCTCACTGGAGTCCAATCAGAAGCACTTACGAGGTCTACTGACAAAGACAAGAAGCAGCTCACAGAGCCGTGAAGAAACAGTCAAGTACATCAAGGAGAAGATCAGGGAGAATCCCTCTCCAGAGAGGTGCATCAATCTGTTCCACTGTCTGAATGAACTGAATGACCATTCTCTAGTGGAGGAGATCCAAAGCTACCTGAGATCAGGAAGTCTCTCAGAAGAAGAACTGTCACCTGCACAGTGGTCAGCTCTGGTCTTTGTGTTGCTGACTTCAGAAAAGGAGCTGGATGTGTTTGACCTGAAGAAATACTCCAGATCAGAGGAAGGTCTTCTGAGGCTGCTGCCAGTGGTCAAAGCCTCCAGAGCTGCTCTGTGAGTACATAAAATGACATTTAAGTACTAATCATCAGGAAGAAATATTCAGTTTAGAGAAAAAGATATATTATAATATGTTTATAATATATATAAAATGAAATTGAAAAACGTACTGAATCAGTGCATTGGTGTTCACATTAGTATAACAATATGACCATGCAATTCTAGGAGACGGAAGATTAATCTATATGTTGTTTAAGAGAATAAACCAAATGCATCTGCCATTGTCCTTCTACACTACTGGTTTTAAATTAACAGTGTGTTTTTGAAATCATGATGATCTCTTTGCAGCCTGTCAGGCTGTGGAGTCACAGAGAAAGGCTGTGCTTCTCTGGTCTCAGCTCTGAAGTCAAACCCCTCACACCTGAGAGAGCTGGACCTGAGTAACAATGGCCTGAAGGATTCAGGAGTGAAGCTGCTCTCTGCTGGACTGGGGAATCCCCACTGTAAACTGGAGACTCTGAGGTCAGTATTCCTGTAGTTGGTCAACAAGTGAGAACTGTTCACCAGATCCACATGTGTTTACCAGGCACACATAGTCCACACCATATGTGTTTGGACAGTGAAGCTTACAGTTTTACATATGGTTCTATGCTCCAGCATTTTGGATTTCACATAAAATGTTTCATATTAGGTGACAGTACAGAATGTCGCCTGTTATTTGATGTTAATGGTGAGAGGTTAGCATGTTTTGTTGTAGCCTCTGTAACTTTCTCATTCATTATTATTCTCAATCATGGCATCATCAGGATTACTTTAGTAGTGTTTAGAAACATGTTATCTACTCACTTAGAAAGAAAATGACTCAACACCAAAGAATAGCAGTGTGGTTTTAATATGATTTTAATCTTTACAGGCTGTCAGGCTGTCTAGTCATAGAGGAAGGCTGTGCTTCTCTGGTCTCAGCTCTGAGGTCAAACCCCTCACACCTGAGAGAGCTGGACCTGAGTAACAATGACCTGAAGGATTCAGGAGTGAAGCTGCTCTCTGCTGGACTGGGGAATCCCCACTGTAAACTGGAGACTCTGAGGTCAGTATTCCTGTAGTTGGTCAACAAGTGATAACTGTTCACCAGATCCACATGTGTTTACCAGGCACACATAGTCCACACCATATGTGTTTGGACAGTGAAGCTTACAGTTTTAAATTTGAGATAGAATGTTTCATATTAGGCAACAGTACAGAATGTCTTCTTTTATTTAAAGGTATTCATATATATATATTTTACCATTTAGAAATGAAAGCACTTTACATATCTAGTTCTCCCATTTGTAAAAGTCGTAATAATTTGGGCATATTCACTTATATTGTATTAAAGTACTTTTACTTACTTTTTTTATTTAGCAGACGCTCTTATCCAGAGCGTCTTACAGGAGCAGTTAGGGTTAAGTGCCTTGCTCAAGGGCACATCGACAGATTTTTCACCTAGTCGGCTCGGGGATTAGAACCAGCGACCTTTCGGTTACTGGCACAACGCTCTTACCCACTAAGCTACCTGCCGCCCCGTCATAACTTTAGTATTTGGTCCCATATTCCTTACCTGCAGTGATTACATCAAGCTTGTGATTCTACAAACTTGTTGAATGCATTTGCAGTTTGTCTTGGTTGTGTTTTGGATGATGTTTTTCCCAATAGAAACTGAATGGTGAATAATGTCCTGTCATTTTGGAGTCACTTCACTTGTATTGTCAGTAAGAATAGAAGATGTTTCTGAACACTTCTACATTCATGTGGATGCTACTATGATTATGAATAATCATGAATGAATCGTGAATGATGATGAATGAGAAAGTTACAGAGGAACAAGGATCATACCCCCTCTGTTATTGGTAATGGTGAGAGGTTAGCATGTTTTGTTGTAGCCTCTGTAACTTTCTCACTCATTATTATTCATGATTCATTCATAATTTTTCTTAATCAAGGCATCATCAGGATTAATTTAGTAATGTTTAGAAACATGTTATCTACTCACTTAGACAGAAAATTACTCCAGTCATCATCCACCATTCAGTTACTATCGGGCAAAACATAACCCAAAACACA